>NW_022881549.1:0-222237 GCF_004382145.1 Drosophila mauritiana
AGCTTTGCACACTACGGCAGGACTCATTCAATCGGTTCCTTGAAGAGCTGGAACCTGGTGACCCGCAACACAATCTGTGGCATGTCACGCGCCACATCAGGAGGCCTGCAAAAAAGGCGTCGCCAGTGCGCAAAGCGGATGGCTCTTGGTGCCGTTCCGATGACGAAAGAGCAGAAGCATTCGCAGATCACCTCCAGAACGCATTCACCCCATTCAATAGATGCACTGGTGAAGAGCGTGCTGCCACCACCAGGTTCCTTGAGAGTCCATCTCCACCCAGCTTGCCGATAGAGCCCGTCACCCCTGAAGAGGTTGCGCAGGAGATCGCCTTCCTAAAGGCCAGCAAATCCCCCGGACTGGATCGTATCGACGCCACTTCCCTCAAAATTATGCCTCCTCCTTGCTCCCAGATGTTGGCTAACATCTTCAACAGCTGCTTCTCACTAGGGTACTTCCCGAGATCATGGAAACGTGCAGAAGTCATCCTCATCCTTAAACCCGGAAAACCTGAAGCCAATCTTGCCTCATATAGACCGATTAGTTTGCTGGCAATACTCTCCAAAATACTCGAAAGAGTATTTCTGCGCAGAGTGTTGCCAGTACTGGACGAGGCTGGTTTGATCCCGGATCACCAGTTTGGATTCAGGCGATCTCATGGAACACCCGAACAATGCCACCGGCTCGTATCAAGAATCCTCGATGCATTCGAGAAGAAAAGATACTGTTCGGCCGTCTTCCTCGATGTCAAGCAGGCGTTTGACAGAGTGTGGCATTCCGGTCTCCTCCACAAACTTAAGTCCCACCTTCCCAGTTCCCACTACGCTCTACTCAAATCTTACACCGAAGGAAGAGAATTCCAAGTGCGTTGCGGATCCTCATCCAGCACGCCAAGGCCCATAAGAGCCGGAGTACCTCAAGGCAGCGTCCTTGGTCCCATCCTCTACACCCTCTTCACAGCAGACCTTCCTATAATACCCTCCCGTCACCTCACAATAGCCACCTATGCCGACGACACCGCGTTCCTCGCCACCGCTACTAATCCAGATGGAGCTTCAGACATCATCCAGAGGCAACTGGATGCTTTGAATCCATGGCTAAAACGATGGAATATTGCGGTTAACGCCGAAAAATCCTCCCATACAACATTTTCCCTGCGCAGAGGAGAATGCCCTCCGGTCACTCTTGACGGCGACACGATCCCCACTACCAGCACCTCCAAATACCTAGGGCTTACACTGGATAGAAGGCTGACATGGGGCCCTCACATTGGTAGTAAGCGTACCCAGGCCAACATACGCCTTAAGCAACTCCACTGGCTTGTTGGGAAAAGTTCCAAGCTGAGGGACAAAACGAAGTTGCTTGTCTACAAGACTATTCTCAAGCCAATATGGACTTATGGAATCCAGCTGTGGGGCACCACAAGTGCTTCACACAGAAGAAAGATCCAGCAATTCCAGAACCGATGCTTGAGAATAGTCTCCAACGCCCATCCCTATCACGAGAATACTGCCATCCACGAGGAGCTCGGAATTCCCTGATGATGATGATGAGATCTACCGACTCAGTGAGAGATACGCCAGAAGACTGGAGAATCACCCCAACCACCTGGCCATCAATCTGTTAGACAACAGCCAATCCACAAGACGTCTGCAGAGAACGCACCCGCTTGACCTCACGCAACATTAATGTAAATTTGTAACCCCTACCCAAGTACATTCTAAGTACTCCCCGTATGTCAATGTTCCCCCACATAAAATTTAATTATTGTCCATTAGGACAGATTTTAAATAAATAAAACAGATACACAAAAAAAAAAAAAAAAAAAAAAAAAAAACTAAATTGATGACGAGGTGTTTGTTTGGCTACAGGAAAAATCATTTATTTATCGAATCATCAAGCAAAGGATAAGCTTCAGTAGATCGCAGTATGGCAGCTGCTCAACCACTTACAACACCTTGCCTGTTACAAAAGTCGTTTACAATTGATTCTAGGCTTTGTCATTGTATTAAATAATGCTTTTATATGTAACTAGCGCGGCATCAGGTGATCGAAGATCCTCCTAATTTACTATGTTGCAAATTACATTGGCATCACATCCATTGTCGTTTATAAAATAAATTATAAACTTTAAATGGTTTAGAAGCCATACAATGCAAATTGCCCCTTATTTATCATTGCAGTCCAGCACGGATACGACCTTAGAGGCGTTCAGGCATAATCCAACGGACGTAGCGTCATACCACTGTTCGCTCGAACAAGTATTGTGCCATTGGTCCGTACCTGCGGTTCCTCTCGTACTACGCAGGAATGCTGTCGCAACAACGTTTTGTCATTAGTAGGGTAAAACTAACCTGTCTCACGACGGTCTAAACCCAGCTCACGTTCCCTTGCATGGGTGAACAATCCAACGCTTGGTGAATTTTGCTTCACAATGATCAATCAAAAAGCGACGTCGCTATGAACGCTTGGCCGCCACAAGCCAGTTATCCCTATGGTAACTTTTCTGACACCTCTTGTTAAAAACTCTTTAAACCAAAAGGATCGATAGGCCGAGCTTTTGCTGTCCCTGTGTGTACTGAACACCGAGATCAAGTCAGCATTTGCCCTTTTGCTCTATGTGTGGTTTCTGTCCGCACTGAGCTGGCCTTGGGACACCTCCGTTATTATTTGAGAGATGTATCGCCCCAGTCAAACTCCCTACCTGGCAATGTCCTTGAATTGGATCATACCTGAGTAATTGGAGTTATACCAAATTTTCAAATCATACATTCAAATACATAAATGCATCGTTTTATTAAAGAATTTGTTTGCGATTATATAACAAACTCGTGATACTTTGATCAAGAAGCTTGCACCAAAACCCAATACCATAAGATATAATAAATATATCCGTATAATGGCTAGGAAATGATACACGTTCCATTTAATCAAGTAAGTAAGGAAACAATAAGAGTAGTGGTATTTCATTGACGATACCAAACCGAGGTCTAATATCTCCCACTTATTCTACACCTCTTATGTCTCCTTACACTGCCAGATTAGAGTCAAGCTCAAAAGGGTCTTCTTTCCCCGCTAATTATTCCAAGCCCGTTCCCTTGGCTGTGGTTTCGCTAGATAGTAGATAGGGACAGTAGGAATCTCGTTAATCCATTCATGCGCGTCACTAATTAGATGACGAGGCATTTGGCTATATTTTTTTTTTTTTTTTTTTTGATCGCGGAGGTATGGAAATCTATCGAAAGATACTAGGGCTGCCAACACTGCGTGTGGTCAGTTTTCCTAGCATGCACGATTCATTGCTCTATCTGAACCGAAGTTCCGCAACGCCTACGTACTAAAACCATCCTCTTAGCCATTTGTATATAACCATTATTTTGCGATGTTTATGCCTTTATTGATGTTATGCCAAGACAGCAAGCAAATGATTTGAACCAAACGTTTTAGCTAAGTCCAATCACGGGAAAACCCGCTCAGGTACATGATCAGGGGGATCAGGGGTATTTGCGAGCAGAGGGGGAGTATTTTTCTGTAATTCGTAAGTCATATCATATGATGTGCGGAAGGGGAATGGTACTCTGTAACTCACAAGTCTCTCCTTTACTCAAGTCGACTCAAAACCTCATCGTGGTGGTCCCCGGTAATGCTAAACTTGTTTAGCAGCTAATTTGAGCGGCAAAACTTTTCCGATGGGTTGGTTCCCCAGAGGAAATTTTTTCATATTGGTACTACAAACACAAATAACGAGCCTCGGATAACTTTACACAATCTGATGACGACCCGACCCTCCGTGGATATCTTCCCGGAGGACCAATATGAACCAAACGCAGCGGCTACTCTATCTAGGGTTCCCTGCACAGTATGTGGCCGGTCCTTTAACAGCAAGAGAGGACTCGGTGTTCACATGCGATCTCGACACCCAGACGAACTTGATGAAGAACGTCGACGTGTCGATATAAAGGCAAGGTGGAGTGAGGAAGAGAAGTGGATGATGGCGAGAAAGGAGGTTGAGCTCACAGCAAATGGACATAAACACATGAACAAGCAACTAGCGGTGTATTTTGCAAACCGCAGCGTCGAAGCCATCAAAAAGCTAAGACAGAGGGGCGATTATAAGGAGAAAATAGAGCAGATAAGAGGGCAATCTGCTCTCGTCCCGGAAGTTGCAAATCTAACCATAAGGCGCCGCCCTAGTAGAAGTGAGCAAAACCACCAAGTAACAACATCAGAAACAACTCCAATCACTCCCTTCGAACAGTCGAACAGGGAAATTTTGCGGACACTGCGTGGGTATAGCCCCGTAGAATGCCATTCCAAATGGAGAGCCCAAGAGCTACAAACGATCATTGACAGGGCAGAGCTCGAGGGAAAGGAAATCACTCTCCAATGCTTATCGCTATATCTCCTGGGAATTTTTCCTGCACAGGGTGTACGACACACGCTGACGAGGCCTCCTCGGAGACCTCGGAATAGGAGAGAAAGCAGAAGGCACCAGTATGCTGTCGTCCAGCGTAACTGGGTTAAGCATAAAGGAAGATGCATCAAGTCCTTGCTAAATGGAACTGATGAGTCGGTAATGCCAAGCCAAGAATTAATGGTTCCCTACTGGAGAGAAGTAATGACTCAGCCTAGCCCAAGCTCTTGCAGTGGAGAAATGATACAAATGGATCACTCGCTTGAGAGGGTTTGGTCTGCTATTACGGAGCATGACCTTCGGGCGTCAAGAATCTCATTATCTTCATCTCCGGGGCCTGACGGGATAACTCCAAAATCTGCCAGGGAGGTGCCGTCAGGTATTATGTTGCGAATAATGAACCTAATTCTATGGTGCGGTAATCTACCACACTCTATCCGACTGGCCAGAACCGTCTTCATCCCGAAAACGGTGACGGCGAAGCGATCGCAAGACTTTCGTCCAATATCGGTGTCTTCAGTCCTGGTAAGACAGCTAAATGCAATATTGGCAACCCGGTTGAACTCATCAATCAATTGGGACCCGCGCCAGCGGTGCTTCTTACCTACCGACGGATGTGCCGATAATGCGACGATAGTTGACTTAGTCTTGAGGCATAGCCATAAGCACTTTAGATCTTGCTACATAGCAAATTTAGATGTAAGCAAGGCATTCGATTCTTTATCGCATGCATCTATATATGACACCTTACGTGCTTATGGTGCGCCAAAGTGCTTCGTTGACTACGTACAGAATACGTACGAGATGTTCATCACTTCTTTAGAATTCAAACGATAAGCGTAGTGGGCATTGTTGATCCCGTGTCCGTAGTCCGGCTGCGCCAGTTACAGTTCCGTGGCTGAGGGAGGGAAGCGTTAAGGAAAAACAACTGAGCAGTTCGGGGTATGAAATGAGAATGACTTTATTACAAAAGTTTATTACAAAAGTTGTCTGTTTCCCTTAAAATGTTTTCGTTCGGGTTCGTATTGGCGATCATCGTTTAACTTTTTTCTCGTTTCCGTTTTCTAGTTTGCCGGATCGGTGTTGTTTCCCTGTGGTCGGAGAGAGGGGGCATGTTAACTCTCGCGTACGTGACCCACTCATCAAAGGTGGTACGAAAGGTGAAAGGTTTCTCAAGAAAGAAAGGTAGTAGCGGGGACGCCGGATGCCGTCGATCTAGAAAGAGTTAGGTTCACAGAGTGGCAGTTGACACAGTCAAACAATAGGCAAATCAAAATTAATACTAGAATACCAAGTCGAATCAACCAATTAACAACCACTGTAAATCAAATCTTAAAATCAAACACATAAAAATACCCAAATTGACACCGTACATTTATATAAGACACTGCTGGCTAGGTATAGAATGAATGGAGTTACAAAATTTAATGTTGGCTGTAATACTGGCGAAAAACAATATTGCCAGTCAAAATATCCTAGATCATGCAGACTTAAAATCAGTTTGGCTGAAAAAACCCACAGATACCCGCATAGGGGTTCTTAAGTCCGCATCGTCTGTAAAAAATACTGCAATCCTTTAACATGATACACTTCAATATCAAATTCCCGAAAATAAAATTATCTTGTAAGTCACTTGCAAAGTGGTTACGACAACACGGTAGCAAAGTTTGGAGAAGAAGTTCATACAATCAAAAACTGCACCCCAACACCGGAGGCTACCTTTTGCCAACTATCAACGGAAAGCTCATGCGCAGGCGTTCTAGAGCATTGCGAGTCACAACCAAGCGACCTACACCCGCTTACCCGCGCGGATCGTCATCATCAATGACCTGCCCGCTAGGGTCACGGTGGACAACGGTGTGTACTGCGACCCATTCTGATCTATTGTGTCTAGTATACCCTTAATGACTCAAAGATTTCCCTTAGGTCCAATGCACTGTATAAATGCCAGAATTTTATTGGGGTTCAGGGCTGCAATTGTTTCCCGTGGGACTACATACATGCCCAGGATTCTGTTCCTCCTGATGGAAAGCGCCATGCAGTCACATATAATATGTGCAGAGCTCTCCTCCTCCATGCAGCAGAAGCGACAGAGTTCACTGTCTGCAATGCCAATCTTATGCAAATGACTACGAAGTCGGCAGTGCCCCGTAAGAAGGCCAGTTAAAATGATCACGGTGTTTTTCCCGTGTGTCATTAAGGTCTTGAATCTTTTATGGTTATATTCACGAAGGAGAATCTTAGACTGCCTAAGTCCTGGTAGGTGTTCCCAGAAGGACAGACGTTTTTCTTTCTCTATTGACTTAAGTAAGCCCAGTACTCTGTGGTGACCAACACTACAGAATGGTACGGGTCCAATTAGAGGGTTCTCTACCCCTTTCCGGCTAGGTTGTCCGCTAGCTCATTTCCCGGGATGTTGTTGTGTCCCGGGACCTTATTGTGAGTTTGTTGACAGCTCCTAGTTTGTCTAGGACTGTCCTCACTTCATTTACTAGCTTAGATGTTATCTTAGCTTTGCTGAGCGCCTTTATGTCTGCTTGACTATCAGACAGTATAGCAATGTCCTTGCCACGATAGTTCCTTTGCAGATTAAACTCCGCACAGCGTCCAATAGCACAGACTTCAGCTTGAAAAATGCTGGTGTATCTGCCCATTGATTCGTGGTATCTTAACCTGTGGCCTACAACCCCTAGCCCACTTCCGTCGTCGGTGAGGGATCCGTCTGTATACCACTTTATTGTTTGTGGTTTCATAGGGTGTACTTTCCCCAGGGTTGTCCAACTGTTTTTATTACTGATATTTTTTTTTTTTTTTTGGATGTATTAATTTAAAACTGTCCTTCGCGGACAATCATTAAATTTGAGGACTAAACTTAACGGAAGAGAATTAATGGATTACATAATTTGTTGCGAAACTTTACAATAACTGTCGATATTGTATGTATGATGTATATAATAATGTATGTATATAATTTAATTTAATGTGCGTGTCTAATCCCAGAGAGGTCCAAAGGGTGGGATCGGTGCAGCCTCCTGGTGCGTTGACTGGTGTCCAGCAGGTCTTGTGCCAGGTTGTTTGGGTGGTCTTGAAGCCTCTGCATGTACTGCCTGCTGCTTTTCTTAATCTCATCCTTCACCCAGGGGAAGATGAGGACCTCGTGGATAGTGGCACTATCGTGGAAAGGGTGAGCGTTTGTGACTGTGCGGAGCGTTTTGTTTTCGAATGTCTGGATAATGTTGATGTTACTTTTCGATGCAGTGCCCCACAGTTGAATGCCATACGTCCAGATTGGCCTTATGATCGCTTTGTAGATAAGGAGCTTAGTGGAAGTCGGTAGCTTAGATTGTCTGCCCATCAGCCAGTAGAATTCACGGACTCGGTTCTCCGCCTGTTTCCGCTTCTTTAGCAGGTGTGGTCTCCATGTAAGTCTCCTGTTCAGTGTAAAGCCAAGATAATTTGGATTGACTACCTCTGGGATTGGGAACCCGTTGAAACTGACTGGTGGGCAAGTGCCGCGCCTAGTTGCGAAGGTGGTAGCGGTTGACTTGTCGCTGTTTACCGATATATTCCATCTCGTGTGCCACGTGTTCAGTAGATCTAGTTTCTCCTGCATAGTCTGGGAGGCCTCTGCTGGGGTATCTGCTGTTGTTAGGAACGCAGTATCATCGGCGTAAGTGGCTGCCATAATGTACTGGCTCGGTATCACCGGCAGGTCAGCCGTATACGCGTTGTAGAGGAGCGGACCGAGAACGCTTCCTTGGGGAACTCCTGCACGGGCTTCTTTGACGTCTTGAAATATGGCTGGGGCAGGCCGTTTTTGAGCTTCAGGAGGAGACCGGGGTGCCAAACACGATCAAAGGCTTGCTTAATGTCCAGCATTACTGCTAGGCAGTATTTCTTATTCTCAAAGGCGTCCAGGATATATTGCGCTACTCGGTGGCCTTGCTCTGGTGTCCCGTGGCGGCGCCTAAATCCAAACTGGTGATCAGGGATCAGACGAGCCTCCTCAATCACCGGCAATACTCTGCACAAAAATACTCTTTCGAGTATCTTGGAGAGTACTGGCAGTAAGCTGATCGGGCGGTAGGAGGCGAGATTGGCTTCATGTTTACCAGGCTTCAGGATCATAACTACTTCGGCGTGTTTCCATGATGAAGGGAAGTGCCCCAATTGCAAGCACTTATTTATTATGGTCGTGATTAGTGACTTGCTAATAGGGGTAGGAGTTTTATAGCAATGGCATTGATGGCATCATCGCCTGGAGCCTTGTGGTTACCCATTGCCGCTATTAAATTGCTGATCTCCTCTTCCGTGGCCTGGGGTATCGACTCGGAGTCAGAGAGAGGTTCTGACAGGAGCCTGGCTGTTTCGGCTGCTTCATTTGGGGAACATCGATTGGCTGGTGTGAAGACTTCCTCCAAGTGCTCGGCGAATGCGTTGGCTCTTTCGGTCTCAGTTCTGCACCATGAGTTGTCTTGTCTTCTGATGGGCGGGATCCTCTTCAGTGGCCTCTTGATGCGCTTGGTAACATTCCACAGGTTGTGGTGGGGATCACCCGGCGCGAGATTACCAAATAAAGCTGTCGAGGGCCTCCTTCCTTAGCCTGACCAGAGTTTCCTTCAGCTCCTTGGTGGCTCTGTTGAGAGCTGTTTTGTCTCTAGGGTTCCTGGAGAGGAACCAAAACCGTCGGAGACGCCTTTTCTCTGACTTGAGCTCATTAACCCGCGGATTCCAAAAGTGGACGTCTCTACTGCTGTCCCTCGTTTGGTTAGAGAACCTTGGAACAGCATAAGTTGCTGCCTCCTGAATTTGCGAGGTGAGGTTCACAACGGTCGCATCTATAAGTTCAAGGGTATCCAATGGTGGATTAGTGACTGTCGTGTTGTTCAGCCAGTGGTGGTATTTGCTGATGTCGGACGTTTTGAAGATTAACTTTTTACCCGCGGATCTCAACATGGCTGAGGCGTAGACCGAAACGGCAATGGCACTATGGTCCGAGAGAAGGTCTTCCACCTCCCTGGTCTGGATTCTTGCCGGGTCCAGGCCGCCAGAGATCGCAAAGTCCAAGATGTCTGGAGTTTTTGCAGGGTCAGTGGGCCAGTATGTTGGCGCCTCAGTTCCGTGGCAATTGAGGTTGCGGGAGAGAACCTGCCTGCATAGCGCGCGTCCTTTTGGATTGCATACTCTGGAACCCCACCAAGTGTGCTTGGTGATATGAGTGCTGAAGTTCTGAGCGAACCTGTGCTCAGCTGGCATCTCAGCTGGCCATTCTTTGCAGCTTATGAATGTTGGCAGAGTTAGAAGCAAATGTGAAATTTTGTCCCTTTCATCTATCCTTGCACCTGACGCAATGAGCTCTGTTATTAAGTTATCAAACAAATAGAAATGATTTTGTAGCGAAGTATCCCCCTTTAACTTTAACATCAATAGTTGTTTTCTTAATGAGAGCTGTGAAGCTAAACTTTTTCTTTCATAGGTTTCGTGTAACTTAGCAAAAATATTCTAAGGTGTGCTTGCATTATATGCATGAAACAAAAACGAGTCACTCGACAATTATGCTTTTTTTTTTTTTTTTTTTTCGCACGGGTCCCACGGCCACACCTCCCGCCCAACCGACCGAGGGGCGCTGCCGTGTATTGTACGGCTCGATTCGCGTGAAGATTTAGACGCGATATAAAAAATAGAATAGGAACGAGGAAATGAATATAATGTGGAATAATTATGTTAAATATTAGTGTTAGTAGGATCTAATTATGTAATAGAAAAGATAAAATCGATTGCTTTAATAGCGGCAGAGAGTCAAGATTACAGATAATAGGATAAAGTCTATTATAGTCAGAACATAAAACTGTGTAAGGGTCATGCAACTCATAATTAGATCTACAATGATTTAAGATAAGGGGTATATAGTTTCTAGTGAATCTACTTGGAACCGAGAAGTTAAGCCGACTAATCAAGTCGGGACTCTCAACATCCCCACGAATAAGCTTACAAATAAAAACTGTTCCAAGCATAGTTCTACGGTTAGCTAGGGATGGTAAATTAATTAAAAGTAGTCTACTGGAATAAGGGGGTAATATATGGTTTGCATCCCAATTTAGGCGCCGCAAGGCAAAAAGTAAGAAGTTTTTTTGGACTCCAAACAGGTGATCCGTACTCGAGAATCGGACGGACTAACGAAATAAATAAGGTTTTAGTCAAGTAAGGGTCATCAAATTCCTTAGACCACCTTTTTATAAAACCAAGCACACCCCTGGCCTTATTGACAGTAGACGAAATATGGTCAGAAAATTTTAGTTTTGGGTCCAGAAGAACACCAAGATCATCAACTCGTGTTATTCTGTCCAGAGAGCACCCACTTAAAGTGTAAGTCGTGCGTATTGGGTTGGCACGACAAAAGGTCATAACTTTACACTTGGAGCCATTTAATTCTAATATGTTATCACGGCACCATATTTGAAATCGGTCTAGATCGGATTGTAAGTCCAAATGGCAAGAAGTGTCCTTGTACTGGAGGCATAATTTAACATCGTCTGCGTACATAAGTACACGCGAATGTTTTATTATTAAGGGGAGGTCGTTAATGAGTAAGGTAAAAAGAAGCGGACCAAGATGGCTCCCTTGTGGGACACCGGATGTGACTCGGAGAATAGAAGATAACGAATTTTTTAAGAGGACTTGTTGTGTCCTGCCATTCAGATAGCTTGAAATCCAATTTAGAAGATCAACAGGGAAACCTATAAGATCAAGTTTTTTTATTAGAAGGTAATGATTAACAGAGTCAAATGCTTTACTAAAGTCAGTGTAGATGACATCTGTTTGAAGATTATTTTTGAAACCCTGTATTACGAAAGATGTTAGCTCCAAGAGGTTAGTGGTTGTAGATCTGCGTTTCATAAAACCGTGTTGACACGGTGATATGATTGATCTACAAAGGTGCTGCAAATGAGGAGTGATAACATTTTCGAAAAGTTTTGGGATAGCCGACAATTTAGAGATTCCTCTGTAATTGCTTGCATCCAGTTTGCTACCTTTTTTATGAAGAGGAATCACAAAGGACTCCTTCCATATATGAGGGAATTGTGAAGATTCCAAAGATAAGGTAAACAGTTTCAGTAGAGGCTTGCACAAGGCTTCCGCACAGAATCTGAGCACACAGCCAGGGATTCCATCGGGACCTGGCGAATAGACCGGTTTAACACGCTGAAGATCGTTAAGCAGTGAGCTTTCGTTTATAGTGGGGCAAAATATTTGCTTGTCTTTGTGCCTTTTTAATTTCAACAGTCACTATATTTTGTTCTTCATCTATTACACTCAATAAATCATTTTCTTCTTTTTAGAAATGCAAAATGGTGACGCTAGAATAAAAAGAGAGAAAGAAGAAAAAACGTTACCGTCGCCAGCTACGGCGCAACGCGGCGTCGTGTTTTTCGCGAGAAAAAAAACGCTTCTGTGTATGTGACGAAATTCTGAAATTATGATAAGCGTTTATAACGCGTACAAATTAAATTGCCATAAAACTACATGTATGCGATTTATTATGCATGTATGTACATACATATATTAGCAACTCAATGAATATGTACAATGTACAAAGTACATATATTTACAAATGTATTATTCTCAACTTTTTATTTTACCTTTTTATTTCCAATCCAAGACCTATCCATTTCAATGCTATTTTGTGTCTGGACCATAACCTATGGTTATTTATGAATATTATTGTGGAATACAATTATTAAATATTGTCAGTCTAGCTTGAAATAATTTGGCACGTGGCTGTTTTCTTTTTATGTCTCTTTATTGTAAGAACAACTGCACACTCTCGCTTTCATAAATCGACTGACGCTGCGTAAGATCATAGGTACACATGCGAGACCACATACCACAAAACTACAAATAGAATGCAGCTTAGCTCTCTCTACACATACTCTCTGATATGCAGGAGTATATGTAAGCCATTTGACTTTTGCATACATGCGTACATACTTTCCAACAATTAATTTATGCACCGGCAGTGAGTCAGCCGATATTAATACTGAACTTTATGAATAGGATAAAATAAAACTACATTCATAGTTGGCAAAGAACTCAAATTCTTTTATAAAGGGTATCCCATTTTCTAAAGTTAAAGTTGGCGAAATGAAAATAAGATTAATTGATCCAAGCAGGACAGTTCAAAGAAGGCCATATCAAATAAGCCCATGTGAGCGAGATTTAGTTTAGTCACCTTATGGCAAGCCCTAATGGTTCGGATAGACTTTGTGTTGACTATAGAGAATTCAAACACAGTCGCTGATAAATACCCGCTGCCAATTATACAGCATCAAATAAATAGACTTCGAGGAGCTAATTATTTAACATATTTAGATATGGCTAGTGGCTATTACTAAATTCCAAATTGAGTATACAGCGTTTTTGTCACCCGATGACCAGCCTTCGCTTTTTCAACGTTTAGTAATGCAAGCGCTCTTGCAAATTCTTATGTTATCGTCTATAGGGATGGAGGCCGGGTTTTCATTCAACATTAGAAAGTGCTCCTTCTTGAAAACATCGGCCTATAATGTTAGTGCTGGTGAAATTCGCCCAAACCCCTCAAAAAATTGTTGCGTCGACTGCACTTCCGCCTCCACAGTCAGTCACATCGCTTTGACAATTCATTGGATTAGCAAATTACTTGAAAAAGTTTATTAAGGGATTTTCACATTTGATGAAACCGTTATATTTTTTAACGTCAGATTAAAATTAATTTTTTTGAAAAACGGAACATGAACAGAAACGAAAATAGGGATTTTCTACTCTTACTGATACATCAGTCCTTGTTATTTTTGACCCAAAATATACAGTTGAGTTGCATACGTATGCAGGTTGTAGTGGCTGTGGTGCAATTTTATTACACAAAATTAATGACAAGCCCCAGGCAATAGAATACTATAGCAAAACTTCTTCACCTGCAGATTCAAGAAACCACTCGTACGAGCTGGAAACTTTAGCTGTCCATTAAATATTTTCGGGAAATAAATAATATTTGACCCCTAGAGGCCACCGTTGGTGGGCTTATTTGCAATCATTTACATTTGAAATTCAGTATAGAGAAGGATAGCTGGTCACACTGAGCGGTTGCGGGTTTGTTTATAGTTTTTTTCCGCGAATTTCACTTTAACTTTAGTATGAAAATACTTAATTGCCCCAATGGAGAAGAACATCTCCCCTGACTCTCAGCTTAGAAATAAGCAGACTCTATATGGGTAGATGTTCCTAACAGCTGGCAAAACACCTTCGCATATTAGGACTGGGTGCCGACTAGAAAATCAACTCCTTTTGTGCACCTTTTGCGCAAAGAGGACGCACCGTGAATTAACGGCACAATATGTAGACCTTGTACACGAGCGGGCCGTGCGCAAAAAGGAAATAGCGGGATCCCTGCAGCCTATAAAGGGTCGGCGCGAGCACGGATGCTAGGCAGTCAGTGAGACAGCACGATCGCGCGTGGAAGAATATAGTGCGTCGGAGCGTTAACGGAAGGAGTTCGGGAGTGAGAACGCGCGGTCAAGTCAGAAGGAAAGAAACAGTGGAAGCATCGGGCGGCAATAAGCCCGAAGGACACGGAAGGACAATCACCACAAGCGAGTAGAGATCCTGGGAGTGGAAGAGAAGCATCTGGCGTGTCGGGTCAGTGGAGTCAGTGGCCGGCAAAGGTCCCAGGCCGAGCGTTGCCTTATCAGATCCCAAGAGCGATGCCGGAACTACTAACGGGCAGGGCCTTGAAATGGTTCATTGCCAACAACAAGTTCTGGGAGACATGGGTCGAGTTCATTCAAAGCTTCCAGGAATTTTTCATGCCTAGAGGTTTCATGACAAAGAGGCAGAGGAAGCAGCGACACGGCGAGAACTTTAAGGACTACATGGTAAACATGCAGACCCTGATGCGGCCCTTAAGAATGTCGCAGAAGGAGACGCTGGCAAGAATAAGGGAGAAGGCCCGTATGAATGCCGACACCTGGATGCCCTGTTGGCCCAGGCCGACGAGTTTGAAGAGCAGGACACACAAAGGGAACGGTTTGATCTAGAGCGGATTTATAGGGCCCGCCACCAGCGAGAATTCCCAAGGGGAGAACAGAACGCGGTGTGCAGGAGGTGCAGGGATGACACCGCAGGCCCGTCGAGGAACAACAACAACAGAAGAAACCTGACCCGGTGCGGCGCGTTGGTGTGCCGAACCCAGCACAAGCCTGCCACAGATGCGGTGGCCAGGGCCACTGGTCTTAGGAGTGCAGGAACCGGCCGATCAATTTTGGCTGGACCTGCGGGAGAATGGGTCCAATGACTGCGGAATGCTGCCAAAGATCGGGAAACGCCATGCGACCCCAGCCTCAGAGGGTCAACCAGGGTTCGCAGGATGCAGCCCCTCAAAATTAATGGGCAAACTGAAGGCGGAAGAAGGTCAACTGTCTGCCACAGTGCTTATAGACGGAGTAGAGATAAAGGCCACGGTGGACACTGGAGCCATGGCCAGCTTTATTAGCGAGGAGCTGGCGGACAGGTTGCAGGCGGCAGGAGAGGTCTTACCTACGAGGAGAGAAGTAAGAATGGCAGATGGACGGTACGAAGAAGTCACATCGCTGATGGAAGTCAACACTCGGGGAGAGAACCATAATCGACGCACTGGTATTGGGTTGGGATTTCCTAACGAGAGAGTGCTCCCAGCACGTATGGAATGCGCCGGACTGAGCGTAACCATACCAGTTTGCTCAGCGGGACAAAGCAGGCCAAGGGAGAAGCTTTCAGTGGCAATCGTGGAGGGCTGACTTCTCGGAGGAGGACGTGCACGAATTCCTGAGGTCGGAGTTGACCAGTGCATCGAATAACGAGGAAGGACGATAAACCAGTCAAGCAGCGGTACTACCCGAAAAACCCTAGGAGATCAACGCCAAGGTCGACGAGCTGTTAGAAAAAGGATGTATCGAGCCGTCTAGAAGCCCGTACAGCTCACCGATAGTAATGGTGAGAAAGAAAACAGGGTAATGGAGGTAATTCGTTGATTTCCGGCAGATAAACGCACGGTCCGTGAAGGACGCGTACGCGATGCCGATGATAAATTACATCCTGGATCAGTTAAGTGAGGCGAAGTATATAAGCAGTCTAGACTTAAAGGACGAATACTGGCAAATTCCGTTGGAAGGAGGGAGCCGGCAGTATACGGCGTTTACGGTGGAAAGGGCCTGTTCCAACGGAAAGTGATGCCATTCGGACTGCACTCAGCGTCGGCAACGTTTCAATGGGTATTGGACCAAGTTATAGGGTCCGAAATGATGCCGCACGCTTTCGCATATAGTGATCGGACGGACGCTGCAGGAACACAGGCGCAACTTGAAGGAGGTGTTCCAGAGGCTACAGGCGGTGAACCTGAAAGTAAATGCGGATAAGTGCAAATTCTTTAGGAAGGAGCTAAAATACTTGGGTCACCGCGAGACGTATCAAGGTATTGGAACGGATCCTAAGAAGGTAGCGGCAATAGCGCAACTGAAGCCGCCAGAAACGTGAAGGAGCTGAGGAAATACTTGGGATGTGCATCGTGGTACAGACGCCAGTAGAACGCTAAACGCAGCGGAGAGGAACTACTCTGCAACGGAAAAGGAATGTTTAGCAATAGTATGGGCCGTCAGAAAGTTGAGACCGTACCTGGAGGGATACCACTTCAAGATGATCACGGACCTCATATGGCTCTGAAGTGGGTGAATCGAGAGTCCGTCCGGCAGGATAGCAAGATGGGCGTTGGAACTGCAACAGTACGATTACGAAATCTCGTACAGAAAGGGCCAGCTGAACATCGTCGCGGACGCGCTTTTAAGACAACCTCTGCAGGAGACGAGCCGCAGAGTGAGCGTGAGGACGACGAACAATCGAGAGATTAGCAGGGATGCAGGTGGATGGAGGAGATGCGAATAAAAGTTCAGCAGCTGCAGAAATTTCCGGACTATTTGGAGGAAGACGACAGGCTGTACCGACACATTCCGCATTAGGCGGGAAACGAGGATGTAGCATCGTGGAAGCTGTGTGTACCGATCGTGCAGAGGCAGCGCGTCATGACCGAGAACCATGACATGCCAACTGCGGGACACTTGGAAAGTCGAAGACGACAAGACAAGACGACAAGATTGCAAGGATTGCAGCTCGGTATCATTGGCCGGGAATGCATCGAGACATAAGAAAGTACGCGCGAAACTGCGAGAGCTGCATGAAGTACAAGCCCAGCCAGCTAGAGGCGGCCGCAAAAATGTTAACCCAGGTGCCGGAGAACCATGGGCAACCGTGTGCACAGATTTCGTGGGCCCCTTTCCGCGGTCGAAACACGGAAATTCGATGCTGTTGGTCCTGGTAAACAGATTTTCAAAGTAAACCGAGATCGGTCCTATGAGAAGGGCGACCACTGAGACGCTGCGAAAGGCGGTTCGAGAGCGGATAGTGGCCAGATACGGAGTTCCCCAAGTGATGATCACAGACAACGGAGGTTGCTCCATATACTCCGCAAGAGAAACCTACGGAAATGGCCAACAGGACCGTCAAAACAATGATCACACAATTCACAGGGGCCGATCAGAGGACATGGGACGAGCTCTGGCCGGAGCTGAAGCTGGTGGTTAACACAAGTGTGGCGGAGACCACAGGATACTCGCCGGCATTGATAACGAAAGGAAGGGAGCCGAGGCTGCCCAAAGCGTTGTTGGGGGACACAGTATGGGCCAAGGAGCACCACCTGTCAAAGGCAGCCGAAGGTTTCGCGGCAAAGTTGGCCCCGAGATTTGATGGGCCGTTCACGATAAAAAAGTTCACATCACCAGTTATTTGCGTCCTGGACCACAACGCAACCAGGAGAGAGAAAACAGCACACATCAGCGATCTGAATCCGGAAAGCGCGGTCGCCGGCGGGCCTGGGGACATCGAGTAACAAACGGATACAAAAAAAAAATAAATGAAAAAACCCCGATCGTTGAGGAAAGGGGGAAGACGATACAAGGTATCGATACAGAACAGAAGTCACCCACACACACACATAGGCCCGTTAGAGGGCGAGAGCGGGACAGGGAGGGTATGCAGCCGAGAACCGTTAACAGTTGACACACACACAGCTGCGAATTCCGCGGGAGGCGAGTATGCGGACGGGAAAAGCTCCGTTACCGGTACGGGCCTACGGAATAACGGCATAAGGAGCAGAAGGAAAAACCGTGTCCGAGTCCGTCTTTTAAAATTCGAGATCATCTTGGCAGCACACATTGTTCACGCCTGGGGAGTGCGAGAGACCAGCGCCGGGGAACAGCCGGGGGCGATATGGAGAAGGGATTCCGATTCGTATCTCCAGCTCCTGGCGTCACCCCTGGTGTCGCGATCTCCATCCCCGGGGAGTGTGGAGGACCCGGAGGAGATTCCAGATGTTGAACTGGAGGACGACCATCCGATAGCGGATACGGAGGGCGCGGCCGAGGTCATCACCCTCTCTTCGGAGAGTGAGGAGGACGATGACGGAGGCGAGACGGTCACCCCGGAGGTGTCATCGGACGAGGATCAAATCGCGCGGATGGCCTACCGAAGCGTGCGGCGGGCTACGCAGGGCCAGGGGCGGATAGGAATCGGAGTCGACATGAGGAGATTCTTGGAGGCGCGAGTCGCCACCCTGCGGCGGTTCCAGCAGATGTTCGCCGACGACAAGGCCGCATGGCAGGAGCGGTTGGCTCGGCTGCAGGAGGAAGAAGAAGCATTGTGGGCACCAACAACGGAGCAGCCGGCGCCAACACAGCCGCCGTTTAAGATGACACCGCCGCCGACCTGACCACCGCCGCCGACCTGAACGCCGCCGCCGCCGCAGCTTTCATTGCCGCTGACGCCGCCGTCACAACAGCCGCCGACGCAGTCACCGCCACCGCGGCCGACTTTGGCGCAGGCTCCGCTGCTGACTGCACCGCGGCCGACGACAGCGCAGGCGCCGCTGCTATCACCATCACGGCCGACGCGCGTGCCGTCAACTCCACCGCCGCAACCTCGCGCGCCGACACCACCACCCTAGCAATGGGGAATGGCCGCGGTATGACAGGCAACAGGCGTGGGAGATTCCGCAGGCCCACGTCGGCCAGGTGGTCCGCACGTTCGAGATGGGCGGGCGGCTGTGGCACCAACAGTCGATGACGTGGACGTGGCCCGCATCGGTGGAGTCCGAGGACGCGCCGGAAGCCTGGGTTTGGGAAGAGGCGGAAGCGATCGGCTGGAGAACGCCGGACCAGGAGTCACGCGATCCAGAGGGTAAAAGGCCGGAGAAGGAGGTCCCGAGGGAGGAGAGCCCGGAAGAAGCAAACCCGGAGAAGGAGGAGTGGAGCTGGCCTGCACCCGGTGAGGCGCCGCCACCACCAAAGCTGCCGAGGCAGACGTCGTGCCCAGAAGCGCGGCAACCGCCGCCCCGCCCATGCCTGCCTCCAGGCGTCGCTGGACGGGCAGAAGTGGAGGGAGTTGCCGACGGAAGACTGGCCGGTCCAGGTGGCCGAGGAGGCGGCTCGACAAGGAGCCCGGAAGCGAAGAGTGCACTGGGCCAAGTTGTTCGAGCTTGGCGGGCAGCGCTACCGCCTTAAGGTACGGACGAGCGGGGAGGTAAAGGTAACGGTCGCCGAATAAAGAACGCCAGACGGCAATGAAAACCATCTGTCTGGGTTTTTGTAAACAACACAGGCATTTGTAACATTGAAAAAAATGGGTGCGGACATCACCGCAGCAGCCGTGATAACGCGCGAGGGGTGAGACGCGGGGCCAGGCGCCGGGCCGGCTTACGACGCGGGGCTGTTGCGGGCGCGGGAGGGGAAGGCAGTCGCAGAACACAGGCGGGCCTCACTTGACAGCACAGGCAGGCCTCCAGGGAGGGCGCGAGGCCAGGTGCAGCCGCCCGGAGTATGAAGGAAGGGGGGCATACATGTGTTGGTGGAGCTGGAAGCAAGAGAGGATTGGTCAATATGGCGTTACGCAAGAAAACGTTAGGCTTACCTTTCATTGAGCTGCTACACCGATGCACGTGAGGAAGCAATTGGGATGGGAGCACCCCGATAGCAACTATCGATCGATAGTGTGATCGATGAGATGCTCGTATGCGGCCACACTGGAGGTAGCGATCGGCACGAGATGGCAACGCCGGAATATCGACAGTGGCAACGACGCGGTGATATCGATAACGAGAGTTCGCCGATGTGGCCAAGCGGAAAAACGGATGAGCGGTGAGTGGAAGGCGGGAGAATTTGAATGTCAAACAAATGGGGCAGAATCAACAGCAGCACCGGATGAAAGGAACAGAGGAGCTGCATATACGAAGGGACACCGGGGCGGAGGACCGCCGGGACCAACAGTTTTAAAAACTTCCGAAGGAATGGGGAGATATGAGGAGTCTTTAAACTCCCCACAAGTCTCGCGTAGGGGAGCGGCCGAGCAACAGCCGCGACGAAGGGCAAAGCAGAAAGACCGAGAGTTAACGGTACCGCGGTGGACCTTGGACTCCGCTGGCCAAGGGCGAAGAGGTCGAACGGTAACGGTGCGTGTACAAAGAGGACACACCGTGAACTAACGGTACAACTGTTGGACCTTGTACCCGAGCGGGCCGTGCGCAAAATGGGAAATAACGGGATCCCTGCGGCCAATAAAGGGTAGGCGCGAGCACGGATGGAGGACAGTTAGTGAGACAGAGAGATCGCGTGCGGAAGGTGGCCGAGCGTCGGAGTGTTAATCGAAGGATCTCGGAAGTGTGAACGCGCGTTCAAACGAAGCAAATGAGCAGTGTAAGCATCGGGCGGCAAGAAGCCCGAAGGACTCAGAAGGACGAATCGCCACAAGCAAGTGGAGATCCTGGGAGTGGAGGAGAAGGACCTGGCGTGTCGCAAGGATCATTGGAGTCAGTGGCTAGCAAAGGTGGTCCCAGGACGAGCGATGCCTCGCCCCAGGACGATACACCCTGCACCATAACATCCTAAATCCATTCCGGCCGGCAGAAGGACCAGGACAGGAACCCGACGGGTCCATAAGGGTCAGTGGAGTCAGTGGTCGGTATAGGTGGTCCCAGGACGACACCCCCTACCCCCATAACATCCTAAACCCAGACCGACCGGCGGGTGGTCTTCTAGCGGAGACGACTGCGACGCAGCGGGTTCGAGAAGGACAGTGGAGTCAGTGGTCGGTACAGGTGGTTCCAGGACGAGCATAGCCTCGCCCCAGGACGATACACCGTGCCCCATAACATCCCAGTCCCGGCCGGGCCGACTCGTCGTCCACGTCAAGGAGCCAGCAGTACCACGGAGGCAAGGCGTTGCAAGAGAAGCGCCGCAGGAGTAGAAGATATCCGGAATATAATATAAGAAACAGTGGAATAAACGACTATATTAAGAACCTATTGCGTTTCCTTGGTCGGGCAATCACACAAATCATAAATTTGGTGGGACGAACACACAAACTCTCTGAGCTAGCCGCTGCAACCAGTAGCGAGCGAAATAAAGAAAATCAGTTCGTTACAAAGTTTTAACAAATACCACATTTTTTTTTATTAAATTACGGAAAATTCATTTCTTATTACTTCTAATTCGTAATGATAACCACTGCAGAAATAATTGATTACTCCAATCACGAATTCTTCGTGTTCAAGGACAAAAAGGATGTCCTTACCTATGAATCTTATGCCGACTTATTCCACATAACTAACGCGATAACCACCGAGCTCAGAAGAGCCGAGAGAGCCAGGAGGGTCCACGAGTGAGCAAATCCTGATCGTCCTCGCGAAGCAATGCTTCACGGCCATACCGCGGGGAGTCCTGGATTTGCCCTCCTAAATGTTAATATATTGTATTGTATATAGTTTATCATAGGGATTCAATAAACGAATTAAAAAAAAAAAAAAAAAAAAAAACACACACACACACACAGGCCCGTTAGAGCGCGAGAGCGGGACAGGGAGGGTACGCAGCCAAGAACCGTTAACGGTTAACACGCACACACAGCTGCGGATTCCGTGGGTGGTGAGAATACGGACGGGAAATGATCCGTTACCGGTACAGGCCCACGGAATAACGGCACAAGGAGCAGAAGCAAAACCGAGGTTTCGTCGCGGAGAGCGCGTCTCGAGCTGGTCTTTTTAATTTGAGATCACCATGGCAGCACACGTGTTTCACGTCCGGGAAGTACGAGAGAACGGCGCCGGGGAACAGCCCGGGGCGATATGGAGTAGGGATTCCGATTCCTACCTCCAGCTCCTGGCGTCACCCCTGGTGTCGCGATCTCCATCCCCGGGAAGTATAGAGGACCCGGAGGAAATTCCGGACATCGAGCTAGAGGTTGACCAGCCAATGGCGGACGTGGAGGGCGTGGCCGAGGTCATCACCCTCTCCTCGGAGAGCGAGGAAGACGATGACGGAGGCGAGACGGTCACGCCGGAGGTGTCGTCGGACGAGGACGAGACTGCGCGAAAGGCCAGGGCGCGGATGGCTTATCGGAGCGTCCGGCGGGCTACGCAGGGCCAGGGACGGATAAGCCTCGGGGTCGCGCCGCCGACCGAGGATCCGGTGGATATGAGACGGTTTATGGAGGCGCGAGTCGCCACCCTGCGGCGTTTCTAGCAGATGGTGGACGCGCGAAAGGTCGCCGCCGCCGAGGCTGCATGGCAGGAGCGTTTGGCTCGGCTGCAAGAGGAGGAGGAAGCACTGTGGACACCAGCCACGGAGCGTCCGGAGCCCACGCAGCCACTGGCCGCCGCCGACACCGCAGCCGCTCTTGCCGTCGACGTCGACGCGACCACCGCCGCCGCAGCCGCCGTTGCCGTTGACGCCGCCGCCACGGCAGCCGCCGCCGCCGACGCAGTCACCACCACCGACACCACCACGGATGACGGCGACGCAGTCACCGCCACAGACACCACCACGGATGACGGCGACGCAGTCACCGCCACCGACACCACCACGGATGACGGCGACGCAGGGGCCGCTGCTGACACCGCCGCGGTCGGCGCCGCTGCCGACAGCACCACGGCCACCGCGCACGCCGTCAACAACACCGCCGCAACCTCGCGCGCCGACACCACCACCCTAGCAATGGGGAATGGCCGCGGTATGACAGGCAACAGGCGTGGGAGATTCCGCAGGCCCACGTCGGCCAGGTGGTCCGCACGTTCGAGATGGGCGGGCGGCTGTGGCACCAACAGTCGATGACGTGGACGTGGCCCGCATCGGTGGAGTCCGAGGACGCGCCGGAAGCCTGGGTTTGGGAAGAGGCGGAAGCGATCGGCTGGAGAACGCCGGACCAGGAGTCACGCGATCCAGAGGGTAAAAGGCCGGAGAAGGAGGTCCCGAGGGAGGAGAGCCCGGAAGAAGCAAACCCGGAGAAGGAGGAGTGGAGCTGGCCTGCACCCGGTGAGGCGCCGCCACCACCAAAGCTGCCGAGGCAGACGTCGTGCCCAGAAGCGCGGCAACCGCCGCCCCGCCCATGCCTGCCTCCAGGCGTCGCTGGACGGGCAGAAGTGGAGGGAGTTGCCGACGGAAGACTGGCCGGTCCAGGTGGCCGAGGAGGCGGCTCGACAAGGAGCCCGGAAGCGAAGAGTGCACTGGGCCAAGTTGTTCGAGCTTGGCGGGCAGCGCTACCGCCTTAAGGTACGGACGAGCGGGGAGGTAAAGGTAACGGTCGCCGAATAAAGAACGCCAGACGGCAATGAAAACCATCTGTCTGGGTTTTTGTAAACAACACAGGCATTTGTAACATTGAAAAAAATGGGTGCGGACATCACCGCAGCAGCCGTGATAACGCGCGAGGGGTGAGACGCGGGGCCAGGCGCCGGGCCGGCTTACGACGCGGGGCTGTTGCGGGCGCGGGAGGGGAAGGCAGTCGCAGAACACAGGCGGGCCTCACTTGACAGCACAGGCAGGCCTCCAGGGAGGGCGCGAGGCCAGGTGCAGCCGCCCGGAGTATGAAGGAAGGGGGGCATACATGTGTTGGTGGAGCTGGAAGCAAGAGAGGATTGGTCAATATGGCGTTACGCAAGAAAACGTTAGGCTTACCTTTCATTGAGCTGCTACACCGATGCACGTGAGGAAGCAATTGGGATGGGAGCACCCCGATAGCAACTATCGATCGATAGTGTGATCGATGAGATGCTCGTATGCGGCCACACTGGAGGTAGCGATCGGCACGAGATGGCAACGCCGGAATATCGACAGTGGCAACGACGCGGTGATATCGATAACGAGAGTTCGCCGATGTGGCCAAGCGGAAAAACGGATGAGCGGTGAGTGGAAGGCGGGAGAATTTGAATGTCAAACAAATGGGGCAGAATCAACAGCAGCACCGGATGAAAGGAACAGAGGAGCTGCATATACGAAGGGACACCGGGGCGGAGGACCGCCGGGACCAACAGTTTTAAAAACTTCCGAAGGAATGGGGAGATATGAGGAGTCTTTAAACTCCCCACAAGTCTCGCGTAGGGGAGCGGCCGAGCAACAGCCGCGACGAAGGGCAAAGCAGAAAGACCGAGAGTTAACGGTACCGCGGTGGACCTTGGACTCCGCTGGCCAAGGGCGAAGAGGTCGAACGGTAACGGTGCGTGTACAAAGAGGACACACCGTGAACTAACGGTACAACTGTTGGACCTTGTACCCGAGCGGGCCGTGCGCAAAATGGGAAATAACGGGATCCCTGCGGCCAATAAAGGGTAGGCGCGAGCACGGATGGAGGACAGTTAGTGAGACAGAGAGATCGCGTGCGGAAGGTGGCCGAGCGTCGGAGTGTTAATCGAAGGATCTCGGAAGTGTGAACGCGCGTTCAAACGAAGCAAATGAGCAGTGTAAGCATCGGGCGGCAAGAAGCCCGAAGGACTCAGAAGGACGAATCGCCACAAGCAAGTGGAGATCCTGGGAGTGGAGGAGAAGGACCTGGCGTGTCGCAAGGATCATTGGAGTCAGTGGCTAGCAAAGGTGGTCCCAGGACGAGCGATGCCTCGCCCCAGGACGATACACCCTGCACCATAACATCCTAAATCCATTCCGGCCGGCAGAAGGACCAGGACAGGAACCCGACGGGTCCATAAGGGTCAGTGGAGTCAGTGGTCGGTATAGGTGGTCCCAGGACGACACCCCCTACCCCCATAACATCCTAAACCCAGACCGACCGGCGGGTGGTCTTCTAGCGGAGACGACTGCGACGCAGCGGGTTCGAGAAGGACAGTGGAGTCAGTGGTCGGTACAGGTGGTTCCAGGACGAGCATAGCCTCGCCCCAGGACGATACACCGTGCCCCATAACATCCCAGTCCCGGCCGGGCCGACTCGTCGTCCACGTCAAGGAGCCAGCAGTACCACGGAGGCAAGGCGTTGCAAGAGAAGCGCCGCAGGAGTAGAATATCTCCGGAATATAATATAAGAAACAGTGGAATAAACGACTATATTAAGAACCTATTGCGTTTCCTTGGTCGGGCAATCACACAAATCATAAATTTGGTGGGACGAACACACAAACTCTCTGAGCTAGCCGCTGCAACCAGTAGCGAGCGAAATAAAGAAAATCAGTTCGTTACAAAGTTTTAACAAATACCACATTTTTTTTTATTAAATTACGGAAAATTCATTTCTTATTACTTCTAATTCGTAATGATAACCACTGCAGAAATAATTGATTACTCCAATCACGAATTCTTCGTGTTCAAGGACAAAAAGGATGTCCTTACCTATGAATCTTATGCCGACTTATTCCACATAACTAACGCGATAACCACCGAGCTCAGAAGAGCCGAGAGAGCCAGGAGGGTCCACGAGTGAGCAAATCCTGATCGTCCTCGCGAAGCAATGCTTCACGGCCATACCGCGGGGAGTCCTGGATTTGCCCTCCTAAATGTTAATATATTGTATTGTATATAGTTTATCATAGGGATTCAATAAACGAATTAAAAAAAAAAAAAAAAAAAAAAAAACACACACACACACACAGGCCCGTTAGAGCGCGAGAGCGGGACAGGGAGGGTACGCAGCCAAGAACCGTTAACGGTTAACACGCACACACAGCTGCGGATTCCGTGGGTGGTGAGAATACGGACGGGAAATGATCCGTTACCGGTACAGGCCCACGGAATAACGGCACAAGGAGCAGAAGCAAAACCGAGGTTTCGTCGCGGAGAGCGCGTCTCGAGCTGGTCTTTTTAATTTGAGATCACCATGGCAGCACACGTGTTTCACGTCCGGGAAGTACGAGAGAACGGCGCCGGGGAACAGCCCGGGGCGATATGGAGTAGGGATTCCGATTCCTACCTCCAGCTCCTGGCGTCACCCCTGGTGTCGCGATCTCCATCCCCGGGAAGTATAGAGGACCCGGAGGAAATTCCGGACATCGAGCTAGAGGTTGACCAGCCAATGGCGGACGTGGAGGGCGTGGCCGAGGTCATCACCCTCTCCTCGGAGAGCGAGGAAGACGATGACGGAGGCGAGACGGTCACGCCGGAGGTGTCGTCGGACGAGGACGAGACTGCGCGAAAGGCCAGGGCGCGGATGGCTTATCGGAGCGTCCGGCGGGCTACGCAGGGCCAGGGACGGATAAGCCTCGGGGTCGCGCCGCCGACCGAGGATCCGGTGGATATGAGACGGTTTATGGAGGCGCGAGTCGCCACCCTGCGGCGTTTCTAGCAGATGGTGGACGCGCGAAAGGTCGCCGCCGCCGAGGCTGCATGGCAGGAGCGTTTGGCTCGGCTGCAAGAGGAGGAGGAAGCACTGTGGACACCAGCCACGGAGCGTCCGGAGCCCACGCAGCCACTGGCCGCCGCCGACACCGCAGCCGCTCTTGCCGTCGACGTCGACGCGACCACCGCCGCCGCAGCCGCCGTTGCCGTTGACGCCGCCGCCACGGCAGCCGCCGCCGCCGACGCAGTCACCACCACCGACACCACCACGGATGACGGCGACGCAGTCACCGCCACAGACACCACCACGGATGACGGCGACGCAGTCACCGCCACCGACACCACCACGGATGACGGCGACGCAGGGGCCGCTGCTGACACCGCCGCGGTCGGCGCCGCTGCCGACAGCACCACGGCCACCGCGCACGCCGTCAACAACACCGCCGCAACCTCGCGCGCCGACACCACCACCCTAGCAATGGGGAATGGCCGCGGTATGACAGGCAACAGGCGTGGGAGATTCCGCAGGCCCACGTCGGCCAGGTGGTCCGCACGTTCGAGATGGGCGGGCGGCTGTGGCACCAACAGTCGATGACGTGGACGTGGCCCGCATCGGTGGAGTCCGAGGACGCGCCGGAAGCCTGGGTTTGGGAAGAGGCGGAAGCGATCGGCTGGAGAACGCCGGACCAGGAGTCACGCGATCCAGAGGGTAAAAGGCCGGAGAAGGAGGTCCCGAGGGAGGAGAGCCCGGAAGAAGCAAACCCGGAGAAGGAGGAGTGGAGCTGGCCTGCACCCGGTGAGGCGCCGCCACCACCAAAGCTGCCGAGGCAGACGTCGTGCCCAGAAGCGCGGCAACCGCCGCCCCGCCCATGCCTGCCTCCAGGCGTCGCTGGACGGGCAGAAGTGGAGGGAGTTGCCGACGGAAGACTGGCCGGTCCAGGTGGCCGAGGAGGCGGCTCGACAAGGAGCCCGGAAGCGAAGAGTGCACTGGGCCAAGTTGTTCGAGCTTGGCGGGCAGCGCTACCGCCTTAAGGTACGGACGAGCGGGGAGGTAAAGGTAACGGTCGCCGAATAAAGAACGCCAGACGGCAATGAAAACCATCTGTCTGGGTTTTTGTAAACAACACAGGCATTTGTAACATTGAAAAAAATGGGTGCGGACATCACCGCAGCAGCCGTGATAACGCGCGAGGGGTGAGACGCGGGGCCAGGCGCCGGGCCGGCTTACGACGCGGGGCTGTTGCGGGCGCGGGAGGGGAAGGCAGTCGCAGAACACAGGCGGGCCTCACTTGACAGCACAGGCAGGCCTCCAGGGCGGGCGCGAGGCCAGGTGCAGCCGCCCGGAGCATGAAGGAAGGGGGGCATACATGTGTTGGTGGAGCTGGAAGCAAGAGAGGATTGGTCAATATGGCGCTACGCAAGAAAACGTTAGGCTTACCTTTCATTGAGCTGCTACACCGAAGCACGTGAGGAAGCAATTGGGATGGGAGCACCCCGATAGCAACTATCGATCGATATCGACCGCTCGTATGCGGCCACACTGGAGGTAGCGATCGGCACGAGATGGCAACGCCGGAATATCGACAGTGGCAACGACGCGGTGATATCGATAACGAGAGTTCGGCGATGTGGCCAAGCGGAAAAACGGATGAGCGGTGAGTGGAAGGCGGGAGAATTTGAATGTCAAACAAATGGGGCAGAATCGACAGCAGCAACGGATGAAAGGAAAAGAGGAGCTGCATATACGAAGGGACACCGGGGCGGAGGACCGCCGGGACCAACAGTTTTAAAAACATCCGAAGGAAGGGGGAGATGTGAGGAGTCTTAAAACTCCCCACAAGTCTCGCGTAGGGGAGCAGCCTAGCAACAGCCGCGACGAAGGTCAAAGCAGAAAGACCGAGAGTTAACGGTACCGCGGTGGACCTCGGAC
This sequence comes from Drosophila mauritiana, assembly GCF_004382145.1. NCBI lineage: Eukaryota > Metazoa > Arthropoda > Insecta > Diptera > Drosophilidae > Drosophila > Drosophila mauritiana. The sequence continues at coordinate 28,004 of NW_022881549.1, forward strand.
TCCGCTGGCCAAGGGCGAAGAGGTCGAACGGTAACGGTGCGTGTACAAAGAGGACACACCGTGAACTAACGGTACAACTGTTGGACCTTGTACCCGAGCGGGCCGTGCGCAAAATGGGAAATAACGGGATCCCTGCGGCCAATAAAGGGTAGGCGCGAGCACGGATGGAGGACAGTTAGTGAGACAGAGAGATCGCGTGCGGAAGGTGGCCGAGCGTCGGAGTGTTAATCGAAGGATCTCGGAAGTGTGAACGCGCGTTCAAACGAAGCAAATGAGCAGTGTAAGCATCGGGCGGCAAGAAGCCCGAAGGACTCAGAAGGACGAATCGCCACAAGCAAGTGGAGATCCTGGGAGTGGAGGAGAAGGACCTGGCGTGTCGCAAGGATCATTGGAGTCAGTGGCTAGCAAAGGTGGTCCCAGGACGAGCGATGCCTCGCCCCAGGACGATACACCCTGCACCATAACATCCTAAATCCATTCCGGCCGGCAGAAGGACCAGGACAGGAACCCGACGGGTCCATAAGGGTCAGTGGAGTCAGTGGTCGGTATAGGTGGTCCCAGGACGACACCCCCTACCCCCATAACATCCTAAACCCAGACCGACCGGCGGGTGGTCTTCTAGCGGAGACGACTGCGACGCAGCGGGTTCGAGAAGGACAGTGGAGTCAGTGGTCGGTACAGGTGGTTCCAGGACGAGCATAGCCTCGCCCCAGGACGATACACCGTGCCCCATAACATCCCAGTCCCGGCCGGGCCGACTCGTCGTCCACGTCAAGGAGCCAGCAGTACCACGGAGGCAAGGCGTTGCAAGAGAAGCGCCGCAGGAGTAGAAGATATCCGGAATATAATATAAGAAACAGCGGAATAAACGACTATATTAAGAACCTATTGCGTTTCCTTGGTCGGGCAATCACACAAATCATAAATTTGGTGGGACGAACACACAAACTCTCTGAGCTAGCCGCTGCAACCAGTAGCGAGCGAAATAAAGAAAATCAGTTCGTTACAAAGTTTTAACAAATACCACATTTTTTTTTATTAAATTACGGAAAATTCATTTCTTATTACTTCTAATTCGTAATGATAACCACTGCAGAAATAATTGATTACTCCAATCACGAATTCTTCGTGTTCAAGGACAAAAAGGATGTCCTTACCTATGAATCTTATGCCGACTTATTCCACATAACTAACGCGATAACCACCGAGCTCAGAAGAGCCGAGAGAGCCAGGAGGGTCCACGAGTGAGCAAATCCTGATCGTCCTCGCGAAGCAATGCTTCACGGCCATACCGCGGGGAGTCCTGGATTTGCCCTCCTAAATGTTAATATATTGTATTGTATATAGTTTATCATAGGGATTCAATAAACGAATTAAAAAAAAAAAAAAAAAAAAAAAACACACACACACACACAGGCCCGTTAGAGCGCGAGAGCGGGACAGGGAGGGTACGCAGCCAAGAACCGTTAACGGTTAACACGCACACACAGCTGCGGATTCCGTGGGTGGTGAGAATACGGACGGGAAATGATCCGTTACCGGTACAGGCCCACGGAATAACGGCACAAGGAGCAGAAGCAAAACCGAGGTTTCGTCGCGGAGAGCGCGTCTCGAGCTGGTCTTTTTAATTTGAGATCACCATGGCAGCACACGTGTTTCACGTCCGGGAAGTACGAGAGAACGGCGCCGGGGAACAGCCCGGGGCGATATGGAGTAGGGATTCCGATTCCTACCTCCAGCTCCTGGCGTCACCCCTGGTGTCGCGATCTCCATCCCCGGGAAGTATAGAGGACCCGGAGGAAATTCCGGACATCGAGCTAGAGGTTGACCAGCCAATGGCGGACGTGGAGGGCGTGGCCGAGGTCATCACCCTCTCCTCGGAGAGCGAGGAAGACGATGACGGAGGCGAGACGGTCACGCCGGAGGTGTCGTCGGACGAGGACGAGACTGCGCGAAAGGCCAGGGCGCGGATGGCTTATCGGAGCGTCCGGCGGGCTACGCAGGGCCAGGGACGGATAAGCCTCGGGGTCGCGCCGCCGACCGAGGATCCGGTGGATATGAGACGGTTTATGGAGGCGCGAGTCGCCACCCTGCGGCGTTTCTAGCAGATGGTGGACGCGCGAAAGGTCGCCGCCGCCGAGGCTGCATGGCAGGAGCGTTTGGCTCGGCTGCAAGAGGAGGAGGAAGCACTGTGGACACCAGCCACGGAGCGTCCGGAGCCCACGCAGCCACTGGCCGCCGCCGACACCGCAGCCGCTCTTGCCGTCGACGTCGACGCGACCACCGCCGCCGCAGCCGCCGTTGCCGTTGACGCCGCCGCCACGGCAGCCGCCGCCGCCGACGCAGTCACCACCACCGACACCACCACGGATGACGGCGACGCAGTCACCGCCACAGACACCACCACGGATGACGGCGACGCAGTCACCGCCACCGACACCACCACGGATGACGGCGACGCAGGGGCCGCTGCTGACACCGCCGCGGTCGGCGCCGCTGCCGACAGCACCACGGCCACCGCGCACGCCGTCAACAACACCGCCGCAACCTCGCGCGCCGACACCACCACCCTAGCAATGGGGAATGGCCGCGGTATGACAGGCAACAGGCGTGGGAGATTCCGCAGGCCCACGTCGGCCAGGTGGTCCGCACGTTCGAGATGGGCGGGCGGCTGTGGCACCAACAGTCGATGACGTGGACGTGGCCCGCATCGGTGGAGTCCGAGGACGCGCCGGAAGCCTGGGTTTGGGAAGAGGCGGAAGCGATCGGCTGGAGAACGCCGGACCAGGAGTCACGCGATCCAGAGGGTAAAAGGCCGGAGAAGGAGGTCCCGAGGGAGGAGAGCCCGGAAGAAGCAAACCCGGAGAAGGAGGAGTGGAGCTGGCCTGCACCCGGTGAGGCGCCGCCACCACCAAAGCTGCCGAGGCAGACGTCGTGCCCAGAAGCGCGGCAACCGCCGCCCCGCCCATGCCTGCCTCCAGGCGTCGCTGGACGGGCAGAAGTGGAGGGAGTTGCCGACGGAAGACTGGCCGGTCCAGGTGGCCGAGGAGGCGGCTCGACAAGGAGCCCGGAAGCGAAGAGTGCACTGGGCCAAGTTGTTCGAGCTTGGCGGGCAGCGCTACCGCCTTAAGGTACGGACGAGCGGGGAGGTAAAGGTAACGGTCGCCGAATAAAGAACGCCAGACGGCAATGAAAACCATCTGTCTGGGTTTTTGTAAACAACACAGGCATTTGTAACATTGAAAAAAATGGGTGCGGACATCACCGCAGCAGCCGTGATAACGCGCGAGGGGTGAGACGCGGGGCCAGGCGCCGGGCCGGCTTACGACGCGGGGCTGTTGCGGGCGCGGGAGGGGAAGGCAGTCGCAGAACACAGGCGGGCCTCACTTGACAGCACAGGCAGGCCTCCAGGGCGGGCGCGAGGCCAGGTGCAGCCGCCCGGAGCATGAAGGAAGGGGGGCATACATGTGTTGGTGGAGCTGGAAGCAAGAGAGGATTGGTCAATATGGCGCTACGCAAGAAAACGTTAGGCTTACCTTTCATTGAGCTGCTACACCGAAGCACGTGAGGAAGCAATTGGGATGGGAGCACCCCGATAGCAACTATCGATCGATATCGACCGCTCGTATGCGGCCACACTGGAGGTAGCGATCGGCACGAGATGGCAACGCCGGAATATCGACAGTGGCAACGACGCGGTGATATCGATAACGAGAGTTCGGCGATGTGGCCAAGCGGAAAAACGGATGAGCGGTGAGTGGAAGGCGGGAGAATTTGAATGTCAAACAAATGGGGCAGAATCGACAGCAGCAACGGATGAAAGGAAAAGAGGAGCTGCATATACGAAGGGACACCGGGGCGGAGGACCGCCGGGACCAACAGTTTTAAAAACATCCGAAGGAAGGGGGAGATGTGAGGAGTCTTAAAACTCCCCACAAGTCTCGCGTAGGGGAGCAGCCTAGCAACAGCCGCGACGAAGGTCAAAGCAGAAAGACCGAGAGTTAACGGTACCGCGGTGGACCTCGGACTCCGCTGGCCAAGGGCGAAGAGGTCGAACGGTAACGGTGCGTGTACAAAGAGGACACACCGTGAACTAACGGTACAACTGTTGGACCTTGTACCCGAGCGGGCCGTGCGCAAAATGGGAAATAACGGGATCCCTGCGGCCAATAAAGGGTAGGCGCGAGCACGGATGGAGGACAGTTAGTGAGACAGAGAGATCGCGTGCGGAAGGTGGCCGAGCGTCGGAGTGTTAATCGAAGGATCTCGGAAGTGTGAACGCGCGTTCAAACGAAGCAAATGAGCAGTGTAAGCATCGGGCGGCAAGAAGCCCGAAGGACTCAGAAGGACGAATCGCCACAAGCAAGTGGAGATCCTGGGAGTGGAGGAGAAGGACCTGGCGTGTCGCAAGGATCATTGGAGTCAGTGGCTAGCAAAGGTGGTCCCAGGACGAGCGATGCCTCGCCCCAGGACGATACACCCTGCACCATAACATCCTAAATCCATTCCGGCCGGCAGAAGGACCAGGACAGGAACCCGACGGGTCCATAAGGGTCAGTGGAGTCAGTGGTCGGTATAGGTGGTCCCAGGACGACACCCCCTACCCCCATAACATCCTAAACCCAGACCGACCGGCGGGTGGTCTTCTAGCGGAGACGACTGCGACGCAGCGGGTTCGAGAAGGACAGTGGAGTCAGTGGTCGGTACAGGTGGTTCCAGGACGAGCATAGCCTCGCCCCAGGACGATACACCGTGCCCCATAACATCCCAGTCCCGGCCGGGCCGACTCGTCGTCCACGTCGAGGAGCCAGCAGTACCACGGAGGCAAGGCGTTGCAAGAGAAGCGCCGCAGGAGTAGAAGATCTCCGGAATATAATATAAGAAACAGTGGAATAAACGACTATATTAAGAACCTATTGCGTTTCCTTGGTCGGGCAATCACACAAATCATAAATTTGGTGGGACGAACACACAAACTCTCTGAGCTAGCCGCTGCAACCAGTAGCGAGCGAAATAAAGAAAATCAGTTCGTTACAAAGTTTTAACAAATACCACATTTTTTTTTATTAAATTACGGAAAATTCATTTCTTATTACTTCTAATTCGTAATGATAACCACTGCAGAAATAATTGATTACTCCAATCACGAATTCTTCGTGTTCAAGGACAAAAAGGATGTCCTTACCTATGAATCTTATGCCGACTTATTCCACATAACTAACGCGATAACCACCGAGCTCAGAAGAGCCGAGAGAGCCAGGAGGGTCCACGAGTGAGCAAATCCTGATCGTCCTCGCGAAGCAATGCTTCACGGCCATACCGCGGGGAGTCCTGGATTTGCCCTCCTAAATGTTAATATATTGTATTGTATATAGTTTATCATAGGGATTCAATAAACGAATTAAAAAAAAAAAAAAAAAAAAAAAACACACACACACACACAGGCCCGTTAGAGCGCGAGAGCGGGACAGGGAGGGTACGCAGCCAAGAACCGTTAACGGTTAACACGCACACACAGCTGCGGATTCCGTGGGTGGTGAGAATACGGACGGGAAATGATCCGTTACCGGTACAGGCCCACGGAATAACGGCACAAGGAGCAGAAGCAAAACCGAGGTTTCGTCGCGGAGAGCGCGTCTCGAGCTGGTCTTTTTAATTTGAGATCACCATGGCAGCACACGTGTTTCACGTCCGGGAAGTACGAGAGAACGGCGCCGGGGAACAGCCCGGGGCGATATGGAGTAGGGATTCCGATTCCTACCTCCAGCTCCTGGCGTCACCCCTGGTGTCGCGATCTCCATCCCCGGGAAGTATAGAGGACCCGGAGGAAATTCCGGACATCGAGCTAGAGGTTGACCAGCCAATGGCGGACGTGGAGGGCGTGGCCGAGGTCATCACCCTCTCCTCGGAGAGCGAGGAAGACGATGACGGAGGCGAGACGGTCACGCCGGAGGTGTCGTCGGACGAGGACGAGACTGCGCGAAAGGCCAGGGCGCGGATGGCTTATCGGAGCGTCCGGCGGGCTACGCAGGGCCAGGGACGGATAAGCCTCGGGGTCGCGCCGCCGACCGAGGATCCGGTGGATATGAGACGGTTTATGGAGGCGCGAGTCGCCACCCTGCGGCGTTTCTAGCAGATGGTGGACGCGCGAAAGGTCGCCGCCGCCGAGGCTGCATGGCAGGAGCGTTTGGCTCGGCTGCAAGAGGAGGAGGAAGCACTGTGGACACCAGCCACGGAGCGTCCGGAGCCCACGCAGCCACTGGCCGCCGCCGACACCGCAGCCGCTCTTGCCGTCGACGTCGACGCGACCACCGCCGCCGCAGCCGCCGTTGCCGTTGACGCCGCCGCCACGGCAGCCGCCGCCGCCGACGCAGTCACCACCACCGACACCACCACGGATGACGGCGACGCAGTCACCGCCACAGACACCACCACGGATGACGGCGACGCAGTCACCGCCACCGACACCACCACGGATGACGGCGACGCAGGGGCCGCTGCTGACACCGCCGCGGTCGGCGCCGCTGCCGACAGCACCACGGCCACCGCGCACGCCGTCAACAACACCGCCGCAACCTCGCGCGCCGACACCACCACCCTAGCAATGGGGAATGGCCGCGGTATGACAGGCAACAGGCGTGGGAGATTCCGCAGGCCCACGTCGGCCAGGTGGTCCGCACGTTCGAGATGGGCGGGCGGCTGTGGCACCAACAGTCGATGACGTGGACGTGGCCCGCATCGGTGGAGTCCGAGGACGCGCCGGAAGCCTGGGTTTGGGAAGAGGCGGAAGCGATCGGCTGGAGAACGCCGGACCAGGAGTCACGCGATCCAGAGGGTAAAAGGCCGGAGAAGGAGGTCCCGAGGGAGGAGAGCCCGGAAGAAGCAAACCCGGAGAAGGAGGAGTGGAGCTGGCCTGCACCCGGTGAGGCGCCGCCACCACCAAAGCTGCCGAGGCAGACGTCGTGCCCAGAAGCGCGGCAACCGCCGCCCCGCCCATGCCTGCCTCCAGGCGTCGCTGGACGGGCAGAAGTGGAGGGAGTTGCCGACGGAAGACTGGCCGGTCCAGGTGGCCGAGGAGGCGGCTCGACAAGGAGCCCGGAAGCGAAGAGTGCACTGGGCCAAGTTGTTCGAGCTTGGCGGGCAGCGCTACCGCCTTAAGGTACGGACGAGCGGGGAGGTAAAGGTAACGGTCGCCGAATAAAGAACGCCAGACGGCAATGAAAACCATCTGTCTGGGTTTTTGTAAACAACACAGGCATTTGTAACATTGAAAAAAATGGGTGCGGACATCACCGCAGCAGCCGTGATAACGCGCGAGGGGTGAGACGCGGGGCCAGGCGCCGGGCCGGCTTACGACGCGGGGCTGTTGCGGGCGCGGGAGGGGAAGGCAGTCGCAGAACACAGGCGGGCCTCACTTGACAGCACAGGCAGGCCTCCAGGGCGGGCGCGAGGCCAGGTGCAGCCGCCCGGAGCATGAAGGAAGGGGGGCATACATGTGTTGGTGGAGCTGGAAGCAAGAGAGGATTGGTCAATATGGCGCTACGCAAGAAAACGTTAGGCTTACCTTTCATTGAGCTGCTACACCGAAGCACGTGAGGAAGCAATTGGGATGGGAGCACCCCGATAGCAACTATCGATCGATATCGACCGCTCGTATGCGGCCACACTGGAGGTAGCGATCGGCACGAGATGGCAACGCCGGAATATCGACAGTGGCAACGACGCGGTGATATCGATAACGAGAGTTCGGCGATGTGGCCAAGCGGAAAAACGGATGAGCGGTGAGTGGAAGGCGGGAGAATTTGAATGTCAAACAAATGGGGCAGAATCGACAGCAGCAACGGATGAAAGGAAAAGAGGAGCTGCATATACGAAGGGACACCGGGGCGGAGGACCGCCGGGACCAACAGTTTTAAAAACATCCGAAGGAAGGGGGAGATGTGAGGAGTCTTAAAACTCCCCACAAGTCTCGCGTAGGGGAGCAGCCTAGCACCAGCCGCGACGAAGGTCAAAGCAGAAAGACCGAGAGTTAACGGTACCGCGGTGGACCTCGGACTCCGCTGGCCAAGGGCGAAGAGGTCGAACGGTAACGGTGCGTGTACAAAGAGGACACACCGTGAACTAACGGTACAACTGTTGGACCTTGTACCCGCATCCCCGCACGCCGAATCGACCACCAACCTGTTCGCCACCACCCCAGGAGGGGGAGTGGTCACGGTGTGACAGACAACAGGCGTGGGAGATTCTACAGGCACACGTCGGCCAGGTGGTCCGAACGGTCGAGATGGGAGGGCGTCTTTGGCACCAATAGTCGGTGACGTGGACGTGGCCCGCACCGATGGAGGCCGGGGACGCGCCGGAAGCCCGTGTTTGGGAGGAATCACGCGATCCGCGGCTATGCGCACGAGCCGAAGGTAAGAGGTCGAAGGAGGAGACCCCGAAGGAGGCGAACCCGAGGGAGGAGAGGAGAGGACCGCGGGAGAAGAGAACCCGGAGAAATGGGAGTGGATCTGGCCCGCATCAGGTGAGGCGCCGCACCCCCAAAGTTGCCGCGGCAGGCGTCGTGCCCGGAAGCTCGGCAACCGCCGCCGCGGCCATGCCACTGCAGGCAGGCGTCGCGGGCAGCGCTGCCGCCTCAAGGTGCGGAAGAGGTAAAGGTCGCAATAGCAGATTAAAAGACGCCAGACGGCAAGAAACAAACTGTATGTCCGGGTTTTTCATAAACGGGCACTGGCACAATAAATTGGGGGCATCGCGATAATGGCGATCGATCGATAGTGTAATCGATAGGAAATACTGCATAAGCACGGATGCTCAAATGCGGCCACACTGTGGGCAGCGATGGGCACGCGATGGCCAAGGCTGAGACCAGAAGAATGCAGGACAACAAGCGGAGAAGTTGGAAGGAACAAGGGAGCTCAGTGAGACAGCAAGATCGCGCGTGGAAGAAGATAGTGCGTCGGAGCGTTAACAGAAGGAGTTCGGGAGTGAGAACGCGAGTTACCAGTCGTGGGTTAGGGCAACTATGTTTCACAGTAGCATTGGTTATGGAATGCTTAAACTGTTCCAATTAAACACGTCCTCGTTGGTTGAAGTGAACAAAACGAATGTATTTTGATAGTGATAATTGTGCTGCTCACAGGCAGCTCTTATATATATATGTGTGTGTTTTGCTACATAGTTCCGCAAGTAGATCGCTCTGTCCCTGTCTCGCATACTTCTGTAAGTTGTGTGTGTTGGTGCTGCTCAGAGTCCCGGTTGATGGCATAGGCGTAGTACGGGAAGTCTGCAGGGGAACACTGAAAGTGGTAACTCCTCCCCCCCTAGAATGTCGTGACGGCCAGCGAGATGGAATGCTTGACGGAACGACTTGCGGTGTAGCTAGTGTACTTATAATTAACATTAATATTGTAGTGCTTATATGTATATGTGTTCGTGTATGTTTTTTGTAATAAATATTATTATTATTTACATTAATAATGCTTATCGTGTTGTGTGTTCTATTTGCTTCTTGCAACAGGGTGATGTTTTTTTTTTTTTTTTTTTTTTTATTTATTATTATTTTGTTTGTATTTTATATCTTTATTTTATTTATTTTATTTTTGTTCTGAACTGTTTGTCTATCTTTAAATTTTCTTTTTATTTTTTCTTTATGAACTTTTTGTCCTTTTTTTGTTTCAAAAGTTATTCCGTGGTCTGTTCTAACTATATGCTTAGAAAATCTTGGCGTTATCTTATTTCTTCTATTTTCTTTTCTAAATACTATATCTTCTGCTGTTAGTGGTAGTGGGTCTGTCCTTGTTTCATTCTGTTTCTGATTTCTCTCTATGGCCTTTGCTGTCATTTCTGTTTGAACTTGGGTGTATAATTTTGTCTTAAATTCGTTAAGTTTCTGTAAATAATCGTGTTCATCTGAATACTCTACTGTTCTATTGAATACATGGGTCTTTCCTGTAAATAATTCGAATGGTGTCAATTTTGTTGCCGAATGTATTGCATTGTTGTAGGTTATTAAGGTTTCGGTTAGTATTTCTTCGTGGTCACAGTTTATTTTATGGTCTTTTTTTACTTTATAAATTATTCTGTACGTCTCCGTCAGAGTGGAATGTAGTCTTTCTACTGTGGAATTACTACTAGACTGCTGGAATGAAGTAAAATGAAGTTGCATGTTATATTGTTTACAAAAATCTTTGAATAGTTTAGAGTTAAATTTTGCCCCCTGATCACAAATAATTAGTTGAGGTAACCCATAATTTAAAACGAATTTTTTCAATTCCGTAATAATAGTAATGGTATTTCTATTCTGGATTGTGTATGCTGCTGCAAACTTAGAAAACTTGTCTATGATTGTTAACATAATTGCGCTGTTAATAAAATACAAATCTATGTGAACTATCTGTAGCGGTAATGCTGGTATTTGAGGTACTTGAAATTTAAGTTTCTGAGGGTTTCTGTCGTATTTCATAGTCTGACAAATGTCACAATTATTAATTATTTTTGTTACAACTTCTTTTACTCTTGGGAAATAATACAATCTTCTTACATGCAATATGGTCTCATCTATTCCCCTGTGATTACTATTTTCGTGATCTTTTATTAATATGGAATTTTGTTCTTCAGGGTTTAACACCTCTTTGAGGAACAGTGTCGCACGAATAATTTTACAACCCTTTTTTTCAAAGTAATCCTTATATATCGTAAATATTCTGTTGAATATATCGTTGCTTGTCATAATCGCACAAAGCCTTCCTGATTTTAAGGTGTCCTTAAGTATTTTTAATATATTGTCGTCCGTATATTGTGGCTGTACGAATGTTATCCTTATTTTGTTTTTAAAAGGTGTTTCAGTTATCTTGCCTACAATTTCTCCTATTTTCAAAATTAATTGCATCTTAAAATCGTTTATTGGTTTTTCCGTTATTTTCGCGATTTCTCCTGAATCCCCAGGGTCATCCCCGTTGACTGCTTCTACGGACTCACTTTCATTTACAAATGTTTCGTCTTGCATTCTACTTAATGCATCTGCGTTAGTATTAAATTTGCCTTTCTTATAAACGATATCGTATTCGTACTCCGTTAACTGTAGTCTCCACCTTATTAGTTTAGCGTTATTTTTTATATTATTTAAATAAATTAAGGTCTGGTGATCTGTATAAATCGTAAACTTTGTCCCGTATAAGTATTGTCGAAATTGTTTAACCGCCCAGACTATGGCTAGCATTTCTTTTTCTGAAGCGGAATAATTAACTTCAGCCCTATTTAGCGTCCGACTTGCATATGCTACTGGCTTGTCATTTCCTACTTTTCCTTGTGACAACACTGCTCCTAGTGCGTAGTTACTAGCGTCTGTCGTTAGTAAGAACGGTTTGTCATAATCTGGATATTGTAAAATCGGGTCGTTGCATAATAATGTTTTTGCGTACTGAAAAGCTTCTCTAAATTCTTGGGTTATCTCCACCGCTTTTTTTTTTTTAGTTGTACTGTCAAAGGTTTTATTATTTTTGCTAAGTCTTTTATAAATTTCCTATAATAACTCAACAGCCCTATCCACGTCGGCCAGGTGGTCCGCACGTTCGAGATGGGCGGGCGGCTGTGGCACCAACAGTCGATGACGTGGACGTGGCCCGCATCGGTGGAGTCCGAGGACGCGCCGGAAGCCTGGGTTTGGGAAGAGGCGGAAGCGATCGGCTGGAGAACGCCGGACCAGGAGTCACGCGATCCAGAGGGTAAAAGGCCGGAGAAGGAGGTCCCGAGGGAGGAGAGCCCGGAAGAAGCAAACCCGGAGAAGGAGGAGTGGAGCTGGCCTGCACCCGGTGAGGCGCCGCCACCACCAAAGCTGCCGAGGCAGACGTCGTGCCCAGAAGCGCGGCAACCGCCGCCCCGCCCATGCCTGCCTCCAGGCGTCGCTGGACGGGCAGAAGTGGAGGGAGTTGCCGACGGAAGACTGGCCGGTCCAGGTGGCCGAGGAGGCGGCTCGACAAGGAGCCCGGAAGCGAAGAGTGCACTGGGCCAAGTTGTTCGAGCTTGGCGGGCAGCGCTACCGCCTTAAGGTACGGACGAGCGGGGAGGTAAAGGTAACGGTCGCCGAATAAAGAACGCCAGACGGCAATGAAAACCATCTGTCTGGGTTTTTGTAAACAACACAGGCATTTGTAACATTGAAAAAAATGGGTGCGGACATCACCGCAGCAGCCGTGATAACGCGCGAGGGGTGAGACGCGGGGCCAGGCGCCGGGCCGGCTTACGACGCGGGGCTGTTGCGGGCGCGGGAGGGGAAGGCAGTCGCAGAACACAGGCGGGCCTCACTTGACAGCACAGGCAGGCCTCCAGGGCGGGCGCGAGGCCAGGTGCAGCCGCCCGGAGCATGAAGGAAGGGGGGCATACATGTGTTGGTGGAGCTGGAAGCAAGAGAGGATTGGTCAATATGGCGCTACGCAAGAAAACGTTAGGCTTACCTTTCATTGAGCTGCTACACCGAAGCACGTGAGGAAGCAATTGGGATGGGAGCACCCCGATAGCAACTATCGATCGATATCGACCGCTCGTATGCGGCCACACTGGAGGTAGCGATCGGCACGAGATGGCAACGCCGGAATATCGACAGTGGCAACGACGCGGTGATATCGATAACGAGAGTTCGGCGATGTGGCCAAGCGGAAAAACGGATGAGCGGTGAGTGGAAGGCGGGAGAATTTGAATGTCAAACAAATGGGGCAGAATCGACAGCAGCAACGGATGAAAGGAAAAGAGGAGCTGCATATACGAAGGGACACCGGGGCGGAGGACCGCCGGGACCAACAGTTTTAAAAACATCCGAAGGAAGGGGGAGATGTGAGGAGTCTTAAAACTCCCCACAAGTCTCGCGTAGGGGAGCAGCCTAGCACCAGCCGCGACGAAGGTCAAAGCAGAAAGACCGAGAGTTAACGGTACCGCGGTGGACCTCGGACTCCGCTGGCCAAGGGCGAAGAGGTCGAACGGTAACGGTGCGTGTACAAAGAGGACACACCGTGAACTAACGGTACAACTGTTGGACCTTGTACCCGCATCCCCGCACGCCGAATCGACCACCAACCTGTTCGCCACCACCCCAGGAGGGGGAGTGGTCACGGTGTGACAGACAACAGGCGTGGGAGATTCTACAGGCACACGTCGGCCAGGTGGTCCGAACGGTCGAGATGGGAGGGCGTCTTTGGCACCAATAGTCGGTGACGTGGACGTGGCCCGCACCGATGGAGGCCGGGGACGCGCCGGAAGCCCGTGTTTGGGAGGAATCACGCGATCCGCGGCTATGCGCACGAGCCGAAGGTAAGAGGTCGAAGGAGGAGACCCCGAAGGAGGCGAACCCGAGGGAGGAGAGGAGAGGACCGCGGGAGAAGAGAACCCGGATAAATGGGAGTGGATCTGGCCCGCATCAGGTGAGGCGCCGCACCCCCAAAGTTGCCGCGGCAGGCGTCGTGCCCGGAAGCTCGGCAACCGCCGCCGCGGCCATGCCACTGCAGGCAGGCGTCGCGGGCAGCGCTGCCGCCTCAAGGTGCGGAGAGGTAAAGGTCGCAATAGCAGATTAAAAGACGCCAGACGGCAAGAAACAAACTGTATGTCCGGGTTTTTCATAAACGGGCACTGGCACAATAAATTGGGGGCATCGCGATAATGGCGATCGATCGATAGTGTAATCGATAGGAAATACTGCATAAGCACGGATGCTCAAATGCGGCCACACTGTGGGCAGCGATGGGCACGCGATGGCCAAGGCTGAGACCAGAAGAATGCAGGACAACAAGCGGAGAAGTTGGAAGGAACAAGGGAGCTCAGTGAGACAGCAAGATCGCGCGTGGAAGAAGATAGTGCGTCGGAGCGTTAACAGAAGGAGTTCGGGAGTGAGAACGCGAGTTACCAGTCGTGGGTTAGGGCAACTATGTTTCACAGTAGCATTGGTTATGGAATGCTTAAACTGTTCCAATTAAACACGTCCTCGTTGGTTGAAGTGAACAAAACGAATGTATTTTGATAGTGATAATTGTGCTGCTCACAGGCAGCTCTTATATATATATGTGTGTGTTTTGCTACATAGTTCCGCAAGTAGATCGCTCTGTCCCTGTCTCGCATACTTCTGTAAGTTGTGTGTGTTGGTGCTGCTCAGAGTCCCGGTTGATGGCATAGGCGTAGTACGGGAAGTCTGCAGGGGAACACTGAAAGTGGTAACTCCTCCCCCCTAGAATGTCGTGACGGCCAGCGAGATGGAATGCTTGACGGAACGACTTGCGGTGTAGCTAGTGTACTTATAATTAACATTAATATTGTAGTGCTTATATGTATATGTGTTCGTGTATGTTTTTTGTAATAAATATTATTATTATTTACATTAATAATGCTTATCGTGTTGTGTGTTCTATTTGCTTCTTGCAACAGGGTGATGTTTTTTTTTTTTTTTTTTTTTTTATTTATTATTATTTTGTTTGTATTTTATATCTTTATTTTATTTATTTTATTTTTGTTCTGAACTGTTTGTCTATCTTTAAATTTTCTTTTTATTTTTTCTTTATGAACTTTTTGTCCTTTTTTTGTTTCAAAAGTTATTCCGTGGTCTGTTCTAACTATATGCTTAGAAAATCTTGGCGTTATCTTATTTCTTCTATTTTCTTTTCTAAATACTATATCTTCTGCTGTTAGTGGTAGTGGGTCTGTCCTTGTTTCATTCTGTTTCTGATTTCTCTCTATGGCCTTTGCTGTCATTTCTGTTTGAACTTGGGTGTATAATTTTGTCTTAAATTCGTTAAGTTTCTGTAAATAATCGTGTTCATCTGAATACTCTACTGTTCTATTGAATACATGGGTCTTTCCTGTAAATAATTCGAATGGTGTCAATTTTGTTGCCGAATGTATTGCATTGTTGTAGGTTATTAAGGTTTCGGTTAGTATTTCTTCGTGGTCACAGTTTATTTTATGGTCTTTTTTTACTTTATAAATTATTCTGTACGTCTCCGTCAGAGTGGAATGTAGTCTTTCTACTGTGGAATTACTACTAGACTGCTGGAATGAAGTAAAATGAAGTTGCATGTTATATTGTTTACAAAAATCTTTGAATAGTTTAGAGTTAAATTCTGCCCCCTGATCACAAATAATTAGTTGAGGTAACCCATAATTTAAAACGAATTTTTTCAATTCCGTAATAATAGTAATGGTATTTCTATTCTGGATTGTGTATGCTGCTGCAAACTTAGAAAACTTGTCTATGATTGTTAACATAATTGCGCTGTTAATAAAATACAAATCTATGTGAACTATCTGTAGCGGTAATGCTGGTATTTGAGGTACTTGAAATTTAAGTTTCTGAGGGTTTCTGTCGTATTTCATAGTCTGACAAATGTCACAATTATTAATTATTTTTGTTACAACTTCTTTTACTCTTGGGAAATAATACAATCTTCTTACATGCAATATGGTCTCATCTATTCCCCTGTGATTACTATTTTCGTGATCTTTTATTAATATGGAATTTTGTTCTTCAGGGTTTAACACCTCTTTGAGGAACAGTGTCGCACGAATAATTTTACAACCCTTTTTTTCAAAGTAATCCTTATATATCGTAAATATTCTGTTGAATATATCGTTGCTTGTCATAATCGCACAAAGCCTTCCTGATTTTAAGGTGTCCTTAAGTATTTTTAATATATTGTCGTCCGTATATTGTGGCTGTACGAATGTTATCCTTATTTTGTTTTTAAAAGGTGTTTCAGTTATCTTGCCTACAATTTCTCCTATTTTCAAAATTAATTGCATCTTAAAATCGTTTATTGGTTTTTCCGTTATTTTCGCGATTTCTCCTGAATCCCCAGGGTCATCCCCGTTGACTGCTTCTACGGACTCACTTTCATTTACAAATGTTTCGTCTTGCATTCTACTTAATGCATCTGCGTTAGTATTAAATTTGCCTTTCTTATAAACGATATCGTATTCGTACTCCGTTAACTGTAGTCTCCACCTTATTAGTTTAGCGTTATTTTTTATATTATTTAAATAAATTAAGGTCTGGTGATCTGTATAAATCGTAAACTTTGTCCCGTATAAGTATTGTCGAAATTGTTTAACCGCCCAGACTATGGCTAGCATTTCTTTTTCTGAAGCGGAATAATTAACTTCAGCCCTATTTAGCGTCCGACTTGCATATGCTACTGGCTTGTCATTTCCTACTTTTCCTTGTGACAACACTGCTCCTAGTGCGTAGTTACTAGCGTCTGTCGTTAGTAAGAACGGTTTGTCATAATCTGGATATTGTAAAATCGGGTCGTTGCATAATAATGTTTTTGCGTACTGAAAAGCTTCTCTAAATTCTTGGGTTATCTCCACCGCTTTTTTTTTTTTAGTTGTACTGTCAAAGGTTTTATTATTTTTGCTAAGTCTTTTATAAATTTCCTATAATAACTCAACAGCCCTATAAATGATTTTATTTGTCTCCTAGTTGTCGGTAAGACAAAATTTTGTATTGCCTCTATTTTTTTTGGATTAGGTTTTGTACCCTCGGGTGTCACTATGTCTCCCAAGAATTCTAACTCTTTCTTTAAAAACTCTGATTTATCTTGTTGTATTTTAAGATTAGCTGATTTTAATTTATTGAACACAACTTTTAAATCCTGCATATGTTGCTGCAACGATGCTGAATAAACGATGATATCGTCCATATATACTAAGCAACTTTTTCCTATGATTTCGCCTAATAACTTGTTCATGAATCTTTGGAAGGTGGCTGGGGCATTGGTTAGTCCGAAAGGCATTCTTATAAACTCATAGTGCCTCCCTACCGCTGTGAACGCTGTTTTTGGAATATCTCCTGGGTTCATTTTTATCTGGTGATACCCGCTCTTTAAGTCTAATGAAGAAAAGTATTTAGCTTTGCCTAAAGAATCTAATACCTCACTGATAAGTGGTAAGGGATACTTATCCTTAATAGTTTTCTCATTGATTTTTCTGAAGTCTACAACTAATCTAAATTTTCTTTCTCCGGAAGCGTCTTCCTTTTTAGGCACTAGCCATACAGGTGCACTCCATGGTGAATAACTATTTTTTATAATATCCTGGTCTAATAGGTCTGTAATCTGTCTTTTGATTTCTTGATTTTCTTTCAGCGAATATCTAAAGGGTCTTACATAAATTGGGTTTTCGTCCGTTAGTTTTATTGTATGGTTGGCGCCCTTTGTTACTGTTAATTTGTCCCCTTTTTGGTAAAATAAATTCCTATATTGTTTGAATAGTTTTATCACCGCGAATTTTTCTTCTTTATTTAGGTGTTCTATTCTTAATTTTAACTTGGTTGCTTTTTCTGTATTTACTTCCTTTTCAGTTATCTCATTTATAAATAAAAACTCACAGAAGTTTTCACTGTCATACCGCTGTGCAACTATTGGTTTATTAATTGTGATTGTCAAATCTTGTTCGGATGCGTTACTTATTTCGACTTTTGCCTTGTAGTTTTCTGCTCTATAAATTCCTTCCGTAATGGACAATCCGTCTTGTATATATATTTCGTTTATATATATATCTCCTTCTTTATTTATTACTGGTATTTCTATCAAGGTTTTTGTTTGGCCCTGTATTAACGTCGACGTTTGTGATTTCTTCTCCTTTTTAAATAACTTAATCGTTGCGTTTATCGTTTCTAACTTTTCTTCCTCAATATCGATTTTAGCTCCTACTTTCGTTAGGAAATCCATTCCTAATATTCCGTCAAAAAATGGATGAAATTTAAATATAAGAAATGTAAAGTCTCCCTCTTGTTTAAATTCATTAAAAATCTTATACGTAATTTTATTATGAATATCGTGTGTATTCAGTACTGTTCGAATTTGTACTGGGTTTCTAAGTGATTGTTGAGTACCTTTCTGAACGAATTCGGGGCTAATTATAGATATAGTGGATCCCGTATCAATCAAGAATCTCACCTGTCTACCAAATGGTGAATTTATCTGGACATAAAGGAGTTCCTTTCCGAATCTTGATTGTTCGGTATAGTCTGTGGTTTCGAGGCATTTACTGAAAAATTTTCAGTTTGATTAGTGTTGCTAGCTTCTGTGTGAAACATATTGTTGTGTCCACTACTGCCAGATTGTTGGCTCCTGTCAGAATTAGTACCATTTCCAGATCTAGTTGATCCTTGATAATTCCGTCCTCTGTCCGAAGAACCTGAAAACCTTCCTCTCTTTTGGTGTTGTCCTCTGTTACTATTACTATCGTCATTTGACCTGTCCCGTCCTCTCTTGTAATTATTGTTTCGTTGTTCATCGTTATTAGTTGTGTTATTGTATTGTTGTTGTTCTGAATTATATCTATTACTATTATTATATTGTCCTCGTCCACGTCCCCGTCCTCCAGGGTTGTGGTACTCATCTCTATTTCTGTCTCTTATGTAGTCATCTCTCAACTCCTTTGCTATTTCGTTAGCCTGTCTGAGAGTCTTAGGGTTTTGTGCCTTTACTGTCCATCTCAAAGGATTCTTTAAGCCTGCGATGAATTTTTGTATGTAAGTTTTTTCATACGAACTTTCTTTTATTTTTCTTATTTCAATATTAGTTTCATCTCTCTCTAAAACTTCTAACATTGCGACTCTTATTCCTGCAATCTCCTGATATAGATTCTTAATAGCTAGTTTTTTATAAGGAATCTCGCGGAGATCATCCATTAAATTTTCCTCGCTTCTCGATTCCCCAAAATTATCCGTTAAGGCTTGTTTAATGTCATCCCAGTTTAACGGCACTCTCTCTCGAATTAATATTTTGTCTACATGTCCAATAACTTTGTCTCTAATTACTCCTAATAGTAATTCCCCATATGCTGTCTTGTCTATATTCGTGATCAGCTTCAATACTCGTTCTACACTTGTAATGAATTTGTTTAGTAATTCTTTGTCTCCGTCATAAGTGGGTAATAGTTTTATTGCGTCGGGTATTTGTAGTTCGTCCGTCACGTCTCTATTGGTTCTTTGTGTCATAGTGGTTTGGTTTATTAGGGATAAATTGTTTTCTTCTTCCTCTTGTTCTGTAAGTTGCAAGTTTCTAATTGCTCTTTCTCTTTCTGCTGCCCTAACTAGGTTTCTCGTTAAAGGTATGGTTCTTCCTTGTTTAGCTGACATGTATTACTATATGGGATTGATAAAAGTAGATATCGTAATGCGGATGTAGTGAAATATTATATATGTGTATGTGTGTGGATATATATGTGTGTATGTATATGTTTTTTTTTTTTTAAACTATGTGTACGTGTGAATATATATTTATTTATATATGTCGGAGCACAATTATTATTCTCCATTTCGCGCAGCGAGTTTCGAACGCACCGAAGTTCTACACACAATTAATTCGTGTCACTCACTTCTTCTCCGTGCTAACCTTCGAACCACACTCGGCGACAGCGACCACACGCTGCCGCCGCGCTGTAACAGGAGATGCCAAAGCTACAAAAATACAGCCGACCAATAGCAACGCAGTATGCAATATTGTAATATGATGAAATACCAATGATTTCCCCGAAATGATGAAATTACTGTACTTCTGGAATATTCTAACACATAATACAATATGCTGACATACCAATGATTTCCCCGAGCTGATGGAATTATTATTCTTGTGAAATATTCTAGCACATTCACCAGCTTACAAAAGTATGCGCCGACACGGCCATCCTGACCTTTACACGTCCTCGTGAAATATTACCAAAATGATTCGTTCTCTACAATTTTATTGCAAAACTATTTTTACATCATTTTAAAATAAATATTAGCCAATTGACAAATCAAATATCCAAATTTAAATTTCCGATAAAAATTTCTTTTCTTTAACATAATTCATTTTCTTCTTATTCATATGTAATGCGCAACACGCCATGATCAAGACATTTGCCTTGCACTTGTGCTTACATTATACTTAAAAATTTCATTATTAGCCCTTCAGGCATCCATACTGTCTCTTTCAACAGCTTCAATAATTTCGCTACTGTCTCTTTCAACAGCTTCAACAATTTCGCTACTGTCTCTTTCAACAGCTTCAACAATTTCGCTACTGTCTCTTTCAACAGCTTCAACCATTTCGCTACTGTCTCTTTCAACAGCTTCAACAATTTCGCTACTGTCTCTTTCAACAGCTTCAACAATTTCGCTACTGTCTCTTTCAACAGCTTCAATAATTTCGCTACTGTCTCTTTCAACAGCTTCAACCATTTCGCTACTGTCTCTTTCAACAGCTTCAACAATTTCGCTACTGTCTCTTTCAACAGCTTCAACAATTTCGCTACTGTCTCTTTCAACAGCTTCAATAATTTCGCTACTGTCTCTTTCAACAGCTTCAATCATTTCGCTACTGTCTCTTTCAACAGCTTCAATCATTTCGCTACTGTCTCTTTCAACAGCTTCAATCATCATATCGTATTTAAGGCATTTCTTATAAACTACGTGAAATAACAATTCAAGATTGAATTCAGAAATTTTGTGGACAGAATTTGCAAATTACTCTTGACAACATTGTCGCCTATGCCTCTCAAAACTACAAGGTTATGGCGTCTCTTCTCGCTAATTGTCTCTTTTATTAACGAGCATTCGGAACAAGAATCAAAGAAAAATGGAAACCGCTCACCAAACTATATTGCTGTCCCGTTCTGCTTAATTACCGCACACGTGTCGACTCTCCTCTCTATGGTTATATTCGCTGTTGCTGTTCCTGCACGCCGATGCAATATGTCCAACGTTGCCACATTTGAAACACGTAACTTTAGATCTGCCACTGCTATCGCCTGGTCTCGTCTCGTTTCTCTCGTTCTTTTCTTCTGCTCTTCTGTTTCGGCACTCCATTGCCTTGTGTCCGAGTTTACCACAACTATGGCATCTAATCGGTGTTTGCATTTTGTGCCTCTTCTTTTCGGGACCTTGCTCTATTCCAGCGAATTAGGCATTTCTGACGAACGAGTGGGCTCTGAGTTGTTGTTGTAGCTCCGCTCGTGTCTTTACGTTCGTTTTGAAAACCAAATGCTGAAGTCTGGGGTCGATATGCGATGTATGTGCCAGGGCCAATGATACCACAATCTCTTCGTGCGTCATTTCCTTCCACTTGGTCAGTAAAGTTGTAACCAAACGGCTGGAGTACACCGAAAGGCATTCATCTTGATTTGGGCGTCCATTCAGCATGTTCAGCAACACTGCAGCACGTGCGCCAGTCACCGACGCTTTCAATAATTCAGCTATCACTTTATTTTGCCTTTCGACTATCGCGCGTAAACTTTGTTCCGAATTGTTTTGTAGGTGTGGTGATCCCACTTCTGATGTCGGAGCACAATTATTATTCTCCATTTCGCGCAGCGAGTTTCGAACGCACCGAAGTTCTACACACAATTAATTCGTGTCACTCACTTCTTCTCCGTGCTAACCTTCGAACCACACTCGGCGACAGCGACCACACGCTGCCGCCGCGCTGTAACAGGAGATGCCAAAGCTACAAAAATACAGCCGACCAATAGCAACGCAGTATGCAATATTGTAATATGATGAAATACCAATGATTTCCCCGAAATGATGAAATTACTGTACTTCTGGAATATTCTAACACATAATACAATATGCTGACATACCAATGATTTCCCCGAGCTGATGGAATTATTATTCTTGTGAAATATTCTAGCACATTCACCAGCTTACAAAAGTATGCGCCGACATATATATATATATATATATATATATATATATATGTATGTATATGTATGAATATATGTGTTTATATATGTGTTTATATATGTGTGTATGTATATACATGTGGATATTTAGGGATTTATATATATGGGATTATATATATATATATAGATTTAAGCGTGTGCCTATTTTTATAATATATATATATTTTTGTGTGTGACAAGTAAATGTATATCTTTTCACGAATATGGTATATTTTGATTTTAGCTTATTGTAATATGGTTTGTTGTTTGGTTGTGATAAATGGCGAAGAACTTTGTATCGATTTTACGATTTAGTTTCTTTGTGCACTTTGTTTCACTGTTAGCGTAAACACTTAAATGCATTTACAAATGTCACTTTCACGTCTTTTGCGTATAGATGTTTGTGTCACAATTAATGTTACTATATATTTTTATATTTGATTTGCGTTTTTTGCATACAAAATTGATATTTTCACAACGATCTTGCTTCACTGGAGGACAGCTCTTGAATGATCTAAAGAATTTTAGTATTGCCTTACCATAGCTGTGGTCTGTGGCAGCGACGTCGACGACGCTGGCTTAGGCGCCATAGATGTCGCGACGAAAATTTTTATTATATATTTTTTTTTAATTTTTTCCGTTGCAAACCCTGTGGTAGTAGTTGGGTAATACCCGTGATCGGACGACATTTACCGCTTCTCGGCTTAGCTGTATTTAGCTGTTAGTCGTGAGTCGGCGGTGGCGACTCGCAACGCCAGCCAGGCGACGTCGTCGACGCTAGGTAGGCGCCGGAGTCGTCGCGCAGAACTGTCGAATTGATATACATGCTTATATGTATGTGTATGTATGTATTATATGTGTGTTTGTATATATGTATTTTTTTGTACGTTTTGTATGTATGTTCACATCAGCTACTGTAATGTAAGCGAACTATTCGACCGATATGAATTCGGCACCTCACACTGCCATATAGAGGATAGCGTGTGAACAAATAGAACACGGCTAACGAATACACTTGCTGATTGAACATTTCGTTGCGGATGGGCATAGGCGCCTGTTTCATCCGTGAGCCTAGGTGGCCCTTTGTTGATCGTTGCGAGTGGGCATAGGCGCCTGTTTCACTCGGGAACCTAGTTGGTTCTTATGCGATGCACTTAACTTGTATACATTTTGCTAATAATATTATTCCAATCTGCATTGCGTGGGGTCTTCGTCCTCGGCTCTTCTTCTAGTCCAATGACGAGTCCGACTGCGCCAGTTACCAGTCGTGGGTTAGGGCAACTATGTTTCACAGTAGCATTGGTTATGGAATGCTTAAACTGTTCCAATTAAACACGTCCTCGTTGGTTGAAGTGAACAAAACGAATGTATTTTGATAGTGATAATTGTGCTGCTCACAGGCAGCTCTTATATATATATGTGTGTGTTTTGCTACATAGTTCCGCAAGTAGATCGCTCTGTCCCTGTCTCGCATACTTCTGTAAGTTGTGTGTGTTGGTGCTGCTCAGAGTCCCGGTTGATGGCATAGGCGTAGTACGGGAAGTCTGCAGGGGAACACTGAACTCGGTAACTCGCGCGGTCAAGTCAGAAGGAAAGAAACAGTGGAAGCATCGGGCGGCAAGAAGCCCGTAGGACACGGAAGGACGATCACCACAAGCGAGTAGAGATCCTGGGAGTGGAGGAGAAGGATCTGGCGAGTCGTGGGGGTCAGTGGCCAGGTGGTCCCAGGCCGAGCGTTGCCTCGCCCGCGGACGATACACCCTGCACCCGTTCCGGCCGGCAGAGGGACCTTCAGAAGGGAAGGCAAGAACTTGGCGTGTTCGTAAGGGTCAGTGGAGTCAGTGGTCGGTACAGGTGGACGATACACCCTGCCCCATAACATCCTAAACCTATACCGACCGGCAGGTGGTCTTCCAGAGGAGACGACAACGACGTAGCGAGCTTGAAAGGGACAGTGGAGTCAGTAGTAGGCAAAGGTGGTCCCAGGACGAGCGTTGCCTCGCCTGAGGACGATACACCCTGCCCCATAACATCCTAATCCCGGGCGGGCCGACTCGTCGTCCGTGTCAAGGAGCAAGCAGGACCACAGAGGCAAGGCGTTGCAGGAGAAACGCCGCAGGAGTAGCGAGATCGCCGGGGGAGTTATCTATAAGACAGTAGAATAAACGGCTGTAATAACAACCCATTGCTTTTCCCTGGTTGGGCACAAATCATAAATTTTGTGGGACGAAGGCACAAACTCTTTGAGTTAGCCATCCGTAGCCATCCAATCCGTAGCGAGCGAAAATAAGAATGATGGCGATAAACTAACATGCTCCACTGACATTGAACAGCCAGCGATGCTGCCAACAGGTTGCTGGATGTCCAAAAGCAACGAATGATTAAAAGAAAAAAGAATCCGAAATCTTTGTCATCTACTTCTAGTGCCAAGCGCGTAAGATGAGAAACCATGTTGCCTTCACTATCGACCATCACCAATAAAGCAAACTCTGGAAACAAATTTTCAGTACTGGACATGGACTTGGATCATGAAGACAGTGATGATGAATAAATTTCCCATGGGAAATGAAATCCCAAGCAGGCACCCAAATTGCGCCAGATGTAGAGAAGATTATGCCACAAGACAATGTGGACGCTCCCCTGAAGCGCAGCCTACCTGCATCCACTGTGGAGGAGACCACATGGCCAGCTATAAAGGTTGTGAATGGTACGAAAACTATCTTCGCCGGTCAATGGGAACCAAGAGCGTGAAACACACAACCAGGTCGAATCGCCTCTCTGCAATGTCAGACAATGTAGACAAATCTTATCCCACTACAAATGGTAGGGAGCCGCAACAGTTTCCTACCTTGCAAATGGGCCGTAGTATTAAGTGTAGTATGCACACATATCGGTTAACCACTGTATTCATAATATACAATCACATTGTAGCACTCTGTTGGAATGTGTACATAAACAGTTCAGCCCAAGCGTATGTCGAGGGCAACATACCTAATTGCATGATCAGCAGTACTCACGCTGGCCAAGCGCTGACCGCTAATATGTGTGCCTATAGCACCCCTCCTCCAGCACCGTCGCTCGGCGACAATATATATACTTACGTAGTTATTAATTTATTAGTCGAATAAATGATCCGTCAATAACAACGACAAAGATCAACGCTGAAAACTTTAAATTGAAACACGAACAAATTTCGGTTATTCGGTTATTACGGTCTTTATTCCAAGAATGTCAGCTTAAGACTACTGTACAGAGATTTTATCGGCTCGAAGTGAGTCGCGAGAAACGGGAATGTCTATTCAGTGTATTTGTGGGTGTGGGGTTTGATTTTTTTATATATGTGTACAAAAGAATGATATGTAAGCAAGAATGTGAATTGGTTTCATGTGTTTGTGCATGTGCAAGATTGTATGTACAATGCTTGTAAGCGTAATATGTGAAGCATATTATGCTACTTCCCTCCCCTTAAAAGGAAGCTTATGCTTGCAATGGGCTTGACGCATATAATCTTGGTAATGCAGTTGGGTTTGTATCTTGTGTTTCTATAGTTGTTTTTGTTATTTTTAGTTTTAAATAGATACAAACTATACAAAACGTGAGGCTAATGAGTGATACGATAATAAAGCCTGTAATATTATTATTTGATATTAGTTTTACAATGTCCTTATGTTCTATTGGTTTTATTTTTATTAATTCGATGGGTGTGTACAATAGTGTTAGATTTAATTTGGGACTCAGCTGATTTTCGCTTAACGTTATTTTTCCTATTTTGATTTTACATTGTTTTATTGTTATTATTTTGTTGCCGTTAATTATTAAATTTTAATTTATTTCTTGGCAATCTCGTTCTATAATATATTTCAAGTAAGGATATTGTTTCGCTCTACATGTTTAATTATCTGGTTAACTGTTGTAGGAATGAAATTGCATATTGGTTGAGTGTTTCAAATAAATATTTAAATTCTGTCTATTTGTCTGGTGTAAAGTTATTCCGCCAAGTTCTCTTCGCATTTTATTGTATAAAAGGTCAATTTGAGGAATGTTAGTGTAGTTAGTTATTTTATTGTTGAAATAGTGAGTTAGGTTATCTATATCGGAAAGGTTTACGCGAAGACAATGATGTTCATATTCTGAAGGGAATTGAATTGTTTTATCGGAAAATAATCCATGGTTAGTATTAATGTTATTTATTTGAAAACGTAAGGAGGAATATTATGATGAACCATGGGCCTGTGGAATGTAAAGTTTATTAATTTTTTTCTGTTTTTTAAATTGGGTCTTGTAGTAATGTGTTTCTCTATTTCTATTGGTGATTTTGTAATGGTCTTCGTCAATTTGTTCGACGTTCCTTGTTAATTTAAAAGGGTTTTCTAATTTCCCTTTTTGCAACGGTCCCTTCCTATATCTAGTGTCGACGTTGTATTCTGTTCGGTCTTTGTTTATTTCGTTGATTTTAATTTCTTTGTTGTGTTGTGTATCTAAAATTGGTTGTCCAGCATAAATAAATATGTGGGCAGGAGTTTGTCCAGTAGTATCGTGTTTGGTTTTGTGGTTGTAAATGTAAAGGATCGTTTCTATTTTACTGAGGTTGGCTTCATTGTCATCGGAATTTTTTATAATACGGATTTTTTCATTTATCGTTTTGTGAAGCCTTTCTATATCTGCAACACCTGTTTTTGTAGTGTTAAGTTGTAATTCCACATTTTCAGTTTCGAGCCAACGTTTGAGGGCTAAGCTAGAAAATGCGCCATCTCTGTCTGCCTTTAGGATTTTAGGTTTTCCCAACTGATTGAATATGCGCATTAGAGCATTTTTACATTCTATCCAATCTTTTGTTTTTATCTGCTCGAGGGTGGCAAATTTAGAATAGATGTCGATACAGCTCAAATAGTGATTTCCTTCAGAGGAGTAGATATCTATTACAAATTTATCGCGGCAATGTTCGGGTTTAGGGGTGACCTTCATTGGCATTTTTGTATTTCGGTGTTCTGTTTTTGCTAAGTTACAAACTTGACATTCGTTAATTATATTTTGAATGAGGAGTTGGCTATTTGGGAAGTAGTATGTTTCGCTGAAAAGTTTTACAGTTTTCTGTATTCCGGGGTGTAAGAGTTTTTCATGTGTGTTTAGAATTAGTTCTTTAAAATTTGCGTACGTGGGAATGTTTTTTAGTAAGATGAGGCTTCGGAAAATTTTTGTATGTCTTGGATTAATTGTCTCCTTATATGCTTTTTGAATTACTTCAAAATCTGCATCGCTTTCGATGTAAAGAGCGCTGGTTTTTGAACAGAAATAATCGAGTAGATATCGTTTGGCTATTTCGGGGGTCATTTCTTTATAAGAAAGGTGTATAATTTGTTTTTTGAAGTAAGTTTCTATTTCTGTACTATTGGGACCTTTAGTAAAGATGATTTGCCTTTTATATTGATTAATAGCTTTTTCTGATAGTCCGATCAAATTGTTACTGTCCTCTTCGGCACTATGTTGTGTATATTCACCAAAAAATGTTTGTTCTATCTTTATGCTAGAAAGTGCGTCTGCTACATAATTTTCTTTTCCTTTTATATATTTTATGTCGAAGTCATATTCCGAAAGTCTAATTTTCCATCTTGTTAATTTTGAATTAGGTTCTTTTAGTTTGTATAGCCAGCACAAGGGTTGATGGTCGGAAGCTACTTCGAAATGTCGTCCTAAGAGATAGTGTCGGAAGGTTTTAGTGGCCCAAACTATTGCTAATAATTCTTTTTCTATGGCGCTGTAATTGACTTCGTGTTCATTTAATGTTCTGCTGATGTAGCTAACAGGGTGTCCGTCTTGTGATAGAACAGCTCCTAAAGCTACATTGCTGGCATCTGTTGTTAATATAAATTTCCTCTCGAAATTCGGTATTTTTAGGATCGGGTCTTCAGAGATTAATAATTTTAACTTTTGGAATGCTTCTAAGTATTCTGAACTGTTTATATCTATTGTTGCTCCTTTCTTTAGGCACTTGGTCAGTGGTTTGGTAATGTCAGAAAAGTTAGGTATAAATTTCCTATAATACCCTGTGAGTCCTAGGAAGGCTTTAATTTCTTTAGTTTTTCTTGGTAATGGATACTTGACTATAGCTTTTATTTTATCCGGGTTTGGTTTAATCCCGTCTTTAGTGATAACATGTCCTAAGAAAGTTGTCTCTTGTTTTAAGAATTCACATTTGTTTAGTTGTATTTTTAAATTTGCCTGTGATAATTTTTCGAGAACAGCCTGTAAGGCTTGAAGGTGTTCTTCTAATGATGTGGAGAAAACTATGATGTCGTCTAGGTATACTAGGCAACATTTATTTAAAAGCGGACGGAGTAAATTATTCATACATCGTTGAAATGTAGCGGGGGCATTTTTAAGCCCAAATGGCATTCGCGTGTACTCGTAGTGTCCATATTTTGTAGAGAAGGCAGTTTTGGCTATTGACTCTGAGTCCATTTCTATTTGATGGAAGCCCTTTGCAAGATCTATTGTTGTGAAATAATTTGACCTCCCTAGTTTTCCTAATATTTCATCTATGTTTGGTATGGGGTATCTGTCGTTTATTGTTATTTCGTTCAATTTCCTATAGTCTATTACGATACGAAGCTTCTGCTGTCCGGAAGCATCTAGCTTTTTAGGTACGACCCAAATGGGGCTACAGTACGGTGAATTACTTTCTCGGATAATACCCTGTTGTAGCATGTCTTGGATCTGTTTTCCTACCTCCTTTTCATATGTCTGTTGGAAACTATAAACTTTAGAGTAGACGGGGATATTGTGTGTGGTGTTGATAACATGTTTTTCTTGGTTTGTGAACGTGAGCGTGTCACCTTCGTGAAATTGAATGTCTTGGTATTTTATCAGTAGGTTAATTAATTTTTGTTTTTCTTCTACGTTAAGGTGTTCTAGTCGGAACAAGTTTTCCTGAAGTGTGGAGGTTTCTAAATAGGTGGGGTCTTGTGGAAATGAAGGGTCCATTTGGATATGATTCCGTTCTGTAATGTTATTACTGTCTTTTATCTTATATATTTTGTTAAATAGGGTAGCAGTTTTCTTTTTATAATCGATTATTGCTTTGGCTTCGGACAACAATTTGCGTCCAATCAGCATGTCATAATGATCCGAGAACGGGTGGATAAAGAAGTCTTGGGCAACAGGGAAGTAGTTATTAGGTGGTATATTCGTAAGTGTGTTAATAATTAATGGGCTATTACTAGTGTGGATTAGCTGATTGGTTTCTTGTATTGGCGTTTGAAAAATATTTCGCGTGAGCATATTTATCGTAGATCCTGTATCGATTAGACATTTCAATTCAGTATTATTATGTTTTATCATTATATATTGGTTTGACCCGGGGCTACTAACCGAAAATTTTCTGCTTGTTCAAGGTCAACTGGTTCGTTGTCATTTGTTGTTGGTATTTCCTCTTCTGTTATCTCTGAATTGTCGTAGTTCTGTTCAGGGGGAAACTGAATTGATTCTGGAGTATAATTCAATTGGTAGGGATAAGGCTGAGGGTGAAAATATTCTGGATAGCAGGGATAATAGTAGTTACAATTATAAGGATTTTCGGGTTGATTAGACGTTACTTTCTGGTATCTTAGCTCTCCTGTGCTCATTTTAGACTGTCCACTGTCTGATGGTCTCGGTCTTTTTATTGGGTTATTAGTTTGTACGTTTCTGTTTTGAGGATATGTTGTGGGCATGTTAGTGTGGCTAGGTCCAAATCGGTTTTGGTCAAAAATATTTTGTCTGTTAAAAGCTGGGATTGGTCTGGGTACTTGTGACATGGGTATGTTAGATTGTGGGTAAATGGGTCTATTTTGATATTGAGGAACCGTGTTTGGGATAAACCTGGGCATATGAGAATGTGGTTGGTGATAGGGTTGATAGACGTTATTATAGAATGGTTGTAAGGGTACAAAAGGTCTAATTTGGTTATTCATTTGCCTATTTTGGGGGTTGGTTGTTATTCGGTTTGGAATTGAAGTTGGCTTCATATTATCTTTACTTGAGGTTGGTGCCTCATAAAGACCTTTTTCTTGTAATATATTTATTAGCGATCTTAGGTTTGGAATATTACAGTTAACTATTCTGAGATAAATGTGGCTTGGAAGTTTTTGAATTAGATTTTCGATGCTGGTTTGTATTAATCTAGTATAGAGAATGGTTTCGTTAGTATTATTTTCCAGTTCTAATTTACTTATAAGTATCTGTCGTTTTCTTTCAGCTTCTTCGAGGAAATGTCGAATGTTACCTCGATATTGTATGTTCCTGAATTCTTCCAGAAGTTTGTGGTTCGGTGTTTGGGGCTTGTAGTTGAGTATAAGCTGAGTCCTGAGTTCGCTCCAGCTGCTGAGGTTGGTTACTCCGAGAGTGCGGATAACATCGCCACTGATGTTCCGTTCGATGTGTCCAAAGATTATTAGCTTTTGTCTTTCATCTGTGGTCTGATACAGAGCCAAGATGAAGTCGACGCGACTGATGAAAGTGTACAAAGTGTTGGGATCTCCGTTGAAAACCTCTATTGCGTGTATTTGTCTTTCTACTTGAATCATGTTTGATTCAGACAATTCTATTTGTGCTGGTGCTGCTACGGCCATCGTGGTTTGTTGGTTTGAATTTTTTTTTGTTAGTGTCTTTATTTAGGTTTGTGATTTGGATGGGATTTGTGTTCTAATTAATGGTTTGTGTCTTTGCTTATTTCTTTTCGTATTCAGAGTAGGCACATAAAAGCACGGTGCTATCAAAAAGAATGAGCCGATAAAACAAGAGGCTCGCTTACAGTTAGTTCTGAAAACAGAAATTGCTCACAAGCAACGTTGGGCGCGAAAGGGTTAATTTCCACTTATTTTCACTGTTATTATTATTGTTCGCTTATTTGTGGTTAAGTTTATTTGGTTTTCACTTAGTTTAACTGGTAATATTGTAGTTCACTTAGTTGTAGTTACGTTTTATTTAAGTTTTACTTAGTTTAACGGTTATTATTTTAGTTCACTTAATTGTAGTTACGTTTATTTAGTTTTCACTTAGTTTAACGGTTATTATTGTAGTTCACTTAGTTGTAGTTACGTTTATTTAGTTTTTACTTAGTTTAACGGTTATTATTGTAGTTCACTTAATTGTAGTTACGTTTATTTAATTTTCACTTAGTTTAACGTTTATTATTGTAGTTCACTTAGTTGTAGTTACGTTTATTTAGTGTTGCGCACTTAGCTATTTCACATTGTTTTGAGTAACCTTTTGTGGATTTACTACTCAGTGAATTCAAAGGCGTCTTCTTAAAATTTGATATAATTTTAAGTTTGTTTTTTTTTTCAATTTCACTATCACTCTCTGGTTTCGGATATGTTTTTGGTTCTGAACTGACTGTACCGATTTACCGACGCGAGCTTTTGAAGTTGTAGTTGTAGTTGTAGTTCTTTAGCGGATGATACACAGAGAATTGAATATGTTTAATATCGCATCAATTAGTATCATCCTACCGACTGCGCCACTTACGTAGTTATTAATTTATTAGTCGAATAAATGATCCGTCAATAACAACGACAAAGATCAACGCTGAAAACTTTAAATTGAAACACGAACAAATTTCGGTTATTCGGTTATTACGGTCTTTATTCCAAGAATGTCAGCTTAAGACTACTGTACAGAGATTTTATCGGCTCGAAGTGAGTCGCGAGAAACGGGAATGTCTATTCAGTGTATTTGTGGGTGTGGGGTTTGATTTTTCTATATGTGTACAAAAGAATGATATGTAAGCAAGAATGTGAATTGGTTTCATGTGTTTGTGCATGTGCAAGATTGTATGTACAATGCTTGTAAGCGTAATATGTGAAGCATATTATGCTACTATATATATATATGTAGGAATCGCATATAAGCGTCGCTGCGCTGTGATAAATTTCAACTTACATCAGCAAGCACTGGATGTGAGAAGATCAGCACGCCCGGCATTCGACGCTCCACAAAAGAAAAAAAAACTTTTGACCACGCAACAACTTCAACAAACAACTGGAGCGGAGAAACAATGATCTGAGTTTCTTTGCTGAGGAAAGAAAAAAGCCAACAGAAAGTAAATTAGTAAACAAGATGGCACAATCAGTAGTAGATTTCCTAAAAACAGCCTCGTCTCTATTATTTGAGTACGACGGCAAAGCAGAAAACCTACAGAGTTTTAAAGACGCTCTGAACTTGTTAGATTCGATAAAAGGAGAACATGAGACTTTAGCAGTCAATGTCATTAAGACCAAACTAAAAGGTCATGCTAGGAATCTCATTAGCACAGAAAATACTATACAGGAAATTAAAGATAAACTCTCGCGAACAGTAAAGGGGGAATCTGTTGAGGTACTCTCTGCAAAATTACTAAATCTGCAGCAAAAGAACAAAACAGCCAACCTTTACACGCAAGAGGTGGAGCAATTAACAAAAGCTCTAGAAGGTGCTTATATTAGTGATGGTTTAAAACCAGAACTTGCAAACAAATACAGCACGACACAAGCCGTCAAAGCAATGACGAGGAATTGCTCGATTGATAAAGTAAAAGTTATCATGCAAGCAGGCACGTTCAACAGTATGAACGATGCCATATCTAAATTTATAGACAGTTGCACAGAAGCAACTGGACATTCCAACGCTGTTCTGTTCTACCAAAATCAGACTCAGCGCGGTACATACCGCGGTCGTTATAACACAAGAGTAGCCCAAAATAACTCGGGAAACTCCGAACACCCTTTAGCTGCTCATCAATAAATAGACACAAGGTTCACACAATTAATCTTAGCCAAAACATATTTGTTAATTTTGTCAATGTAGAAACAAATAAAAAACTTGTCTTTTTAATAGACACAGGTGCAGATATTTCTCTTCTAAAAGAAAATTCTGATATCTTTAATGATATCCAAGGCAACAATAAAATTAATATTCAAGGAATAGGACGAGAATTAATTCAATCCAAAGGATTAACTTCAATTGAGATACAGACAGGCAATTACCATACATAATTCCACACGATTTTCATATAGTAGATTCACATTTCTTAATCCCATGTGATGGAATATTAGGAATTGATTTCATAAAGAAATTCAATTGTCAATTAGATTTTAATCAAACAGAAGATTGGCTCAAGATGAGACCAAATAATTTGAATTTCTCAATATACGTTCCAATAACATACAGCTCTGGTAATAACTCAATAATTCTACCAGCAAGATCCCAGGCTGTCCAAAAAATACAACTATCCTCAAATGAAGATAGTGTTTTAATACAAAACCAGGAAATTCAAAAAGGCATTTATGTTGCAAACACAGTTGCAACAACCAAAAATGCATTTGTCCGATTGCTGAATACAAATAATATAGATCAAATAGTAAATATAAAAGATCTACAATATGAATCACTTTCGAACTGTGACATAGTTCAAACCAATCCTGAAGCAAGAGAAAAAACTGTCATGTCTCAATTAACACAAAATTTTCCACCACAATTCAAATCTACACTAACAGATTTATGCACCAAGTATAGCGATGTATTCGGACTTGAAACCGAATCAATCACAACAAATAATTTCTACAAACAAAAGTTAAGATCGACAGATGATGAACCAGTATATATTAAAAATTATAGAAATCCTCATAGTCAACTTGACGAAATTCAAGTACAGGTAGAAAAATTAATTGATAACAAAATAGTCGAACCGTCTGTGTCCCCATATAACAGCCCACTTTTGTTAGTTCCAAAGAAATCTCTTCCTGGTTCTGACAAGAAAAAATGGCGATTAGTAATTGACTATCGTCAAATTAATAAAAAATTGTTGTCCGATAAATTCCCACTCCCTAGAATTAATGATATTTTAGATCAACTAGGTAGAGCAAAATATTTTTCATGCCTAGACTTAATGTCATGTTTTCATCAAATTGAACTCGAAGAAAGTTCAAGAGATGTAACGTCTTTTTCAACGAACAATGGCTCATATCGCTTCACGCGATTACCATTCGGTCTAAAAATAGCACCAAATTCTTTTCAGAGAATGATGACTATAGCTTTCTCTGGACTTGAACCTTCTCAAGCATTCCTGTATATGGATGATTTAATAGTTATTGGTTGTTCCGAAAAACATATGGTTAAAAACTTGACTGATGTTTTTGAGAAATGCAGGAAATACAACCTAAAGCTACATCCAGAAAAATGTTCATTTTTCATGCATGAAGTCACATTTTTGGGACACAAATGCACAGATAAAGGAATCTTGCCAGATGACAAAAAGTATGACGTCATCAAAAAATATCCAGTCCCACACGATGCGGACAGTGCTAGACGATTTATTGCATTTTGCAATTACTGTAGACGTTTTATCCAAAAGTTTGCCGAATATTCTCATCACATAACAAGATTATGTAAAAAAGATGTAAAATTCGAATGGACAGCTGAATGCCAGCATGCCTTCGAACATCTCAAATCGGCACTAGTTAATCCCAATTTATTACAATACCCAAATTTCAGCAAAGAATTTTGCATAATAACGGATGCAAGTAAGCAAGCTTGTGGAGCAGTGTTAACTCAATGCAAAAAAGGTCTCCAACTTCCAGTGGCATATGCATAAAGAGCGTTTACAAAGGGTGAAAGTAATAAAAGCACAACAGAACAAGAATTGGCAGCAATTCATTGGGCAATAACTCATTTCAGACCATATATTTATGGTAGACATTTCACTGTCAAAACAGACCACAGACCACTTACATACCTGTTCTCTATGATAAATCCGAGCTCTAAACTAACTCGTATGAGACTTGAATTAGAGGAGTATAATTTTACAGTTGAGTATCTAAAGGGAAAAGACAACTATGTAGCTGACGCGTTATCAAGAATAACCATCAAAGAACTATAAGAAATGACCAGAAATATAAAGAAAGTCACTACAAGATATCAAAGTAGACAAAAATCCTGCGCAGGAGATAAAGAAATAGAATTGCCTAAGCAATCTATAGAAAAAGCTTCAAAGCCCAACGTATATGAAGTCATCAAAAATGACGAATTACGTAAAGTAGTGACCTTGCATATAAAAAATATGCTATGTTTCTTTAAACATGGTAAGAAAATTATTGCAAGATATGATGTTAGCGATTTATATACTAATGGAATACTTGATTTATGTCATTTTTTCCAAAGCCTTGAAATGCAAGCCGGTATAAATAAAATCAGCCAACTCAAAGTGGCACCGTGGGAAAATATCTTTGAACATGTTTCAATTGATAATTTCAAAATAATGGGCAATAAAATATTAAATTCATTGAGAGTAGCGCTACTCAACCCAGTGACCCTAATAGAAAAATTAAAAGAAAAAGAAGCTATATTGTCTACATTTCATGACGATCCAATACAAGGAGGTCACACAGGCATCACAAAAACCTTGGCCAAGGTCAAAAGATACTATTACTGGAAAGGTATGTCTAAAGATATTAAAAAATGTCAGAAATGCCAAAAATCAAAAGTGACAAGAAATACAATAACTCCTTTAACAATAACAGAGACCCCAATAAAAGCTTTCGACAGGGTGATAGTGGACACAATAGGTCCGCTACCAAAATCAGGAAATGGCAATGAATATGCAATCACACTAATATGTGATTTAACTAAATATCTAGTTGCCATACCAGTTGCAAACAAAAGCGCAAGTACTGTCGCTAAAGCAATTTATGAATCTTTTATTCTAAAGTACGGTCCAATGAAGACGTTCACTACGGACATGGGAACAGAATATAAGAATTCAGTTATAAATAACTTGTGCAAATATCTAAAAATAAAAAATATAACATCAACTGCACACCATCACCAGACAGTTGGAACAGTCGAAAAAAGTCACCGAACTTTCAATGAATATATACGTTCATACATATCGGTTGATAAAACTGATTGGGACGTATGGCTTAAATATTTCGTATACTGTTTTAACACGACCCCATCAATAGCACATAACTATTGTCCATACGAACTTGTCTTTGGTAAAACAAATAATTTGCCAAATCAATTTAATAACATAACTAATATAGAACCCATATATAATGTAGATGTAGAATGTAGATTATGCTAAGGAAAGTAAATATAGATTAGAAGTAGCTTATAAAAGAGCTAGAATTATGATAGATGAACATAAAGAGAAAAATATGAAACTTTATGACCAGAAAGCAAGGAACTTAGATATATTAGTAGGAGATAAAGTTCTATTAAAAAACGAAACAGGTCATAAGTTAGACTCCAAATATACAGGTCCGTATAAAGTAACGGAAATAGGAGAAAATAATAACATTATAATAACTAATAATAAAAATAAAAAGCAAACTGTTCATAAAGACAGATTAAAAATTGCGACGTCGTAAATATTTATAGTATGATCATACATAGGCATTGGAGAGCATAAGAGGGAGCGGAGAGCGGGTGACAGTCGAAACCCCGTAACTTGAACATTCTGCCCCCCTTGCAATCAATGGGGTTGCAACATAGCCATCCTACGGCAGGCTGCAAGCTCCGGAGACGATCCACCCAAACACGGTCTTTTGACCTTTTGAGGTCAGGAATCCGGATTGGATAACCTTAGGATAAATGTCTGCTCCTAAGACCATGGATACGGTAGCAGGCCGATGGTACCCGTCATCAGCCAGCATGATGTGCCGGTACTTGGACACTACGGTGTCGCTCAATGCCCGGACAGGTGTACGGATCCGCACCCTGGGCTCGATCTTGAGCACGACCTCGAGCTTCGTGTTCGCGTCGATCCTGGAGCGAATCGTCGTCGTGCAGACCTTCTCGTCGCCAACATTGGTCATCGAAAGCTTAAAGGCTGACGCCAACGAAGCGTCGATGCAGCTCATGGGGCTGCACGGATCGATAAGTGCTGCGGTCTCGAAGGTCTTCGTCCCGGTCTCCAACTTGACCAGCGCTGTGGGAAGGATGTTCACGCTGTGGCGTTGCAGCAGCGACGAGAGCGATGGGCCTGGCGTCGTCGATTCCGGACGTCGTGGCGGTGAACTCCTACGCTGAGTTGGCGGATTGTGCCGGCGGGAACGTTGGGACGAGGCCGAAGCTGCTTGCCGGGTTGGCACCGGTTGGCGACGCGAGCGAGTTACCGGTCGTGGGTTAGGGTAACTATGTTTCATAGTAGTATTGGTTATGGAATGTTTAAACTGTTCTAATTAAACATGTCTTCGTTGGTTGAAGTGAACAAAGCGAATGTTTTTTGATAGTGATAATTGTGCTGCTCACAGGCAGGTCTTATATATATATGTGTGTGTTTTGCTACATAGTTCCGCGAGTAGATCGCTCTGTCCCTGTCTCGCATACTTCTGTAAGTTGTGTGTGTTGGTGCTGCTCAGAGTCCCGGTTGATGGCATAGGCGTAGTACGGGAAGTCTGCAGGGGAACACTGAAAGTGGTAACTCCTCCCCCCTAGAATGTCGTGACGGCCAGCGAGATGGAATGCTTGACGGAACGACTTGCGGTGTAGCTAGTGTACTTATAATTAACATTAATATTGTAGTGCTTATATGTATATATGTTCGTGTGTGTTTTTTGTAATAAATATTATTATTATTTACATTAATAATGCTTATCGTGTTGTGTGTTCTATTTGCTTCTTGCAACAGGGTCTCTATTTTATTTATTTTATTTTTGTTCTAAACTGTTTGTCTATCTTTACATTTTCTTTTTATTTTTTCTTTATGAACTTTTTGTCCTTTTTTCGTTTCAAAAGTTATTCCGTGGTCTGTTCTAACTATATGCTTAGAAAATCTTGGCGTTATCTTATTTCTTCTATTTTCTTTTCTAAATACTATATCTTCTGCTGTTAGTGGTAGTGGGTCTGTCCTTGTTTCATTCTGTTTCTGATTTCTCTCTATGGCCTTTGCTGTCATTTCTGTTTGAACTTGGGTGTATAATTTTGTCTTAAATTCGTTAAGTTTCTGTAAATAATCGTGTTCATCTGAATACTCTACTGTTCTATTGAATACATGGGTCTTTCCTGTAAATAATTCGAATGGTGTCAATTTTGTTGCCGAATGTATTGCATTGTTGTAGGTTATTAAGGTTTCGGTTAGTATTTCTTCGTGGTCACAGTTTATTTTATGGTCTTTTTTTACTTTATAAATTATTCTGTACGTCTCCGTCAGAGTGGAATGTAGTCTTTCTACTGTGGAATTACTACTAGACTGCTGGAATGAAGTAAAATGAAGTTGCATGTTATATTGTTTACAAAAATCTTTGAATAGTTTAGAGTTAAATTCTGCCCCCTGATCACAAATAATTAGTTGAGGTAACCCATAATTTAAAACGAATTTTTTCAATTCCGTAATAATAGTAATGGTATTTCTATTCTGGATTGTGTATGCTGCTGCAAACTTAGAAAACTTGTCTATGATTGTTAACATAATTGCGCTGTTAATAAAATACAAATCTATGTGAACTATCTGTAGCGGTAATGCTGGTATTTGAGGTACTTGAAATTTAAGTTTCTGAGGGTTTCTGTCGTATTTCATAGTCTGACAAATGTCACAATTATTAATTATTTTTGTTACAACTTCTTTTACTCTTGGGAAATAATACAATCTTCTTACATGCAATATGGTCTCATCTATTCCCCTGTGATTACTATTTTCGTGATCTTTTATTAATATGGAATTTTGTTCTTCAGGGTTTAACACCTCTTTGAGGAACAGTGTCGCACGAATAATTTTACAACCCTTTTTTTCAAAGTAATCCTTATATATCGTAAATATTCTGTTGAATATATCGTTGCTTGTCATAATCGCACAAAGCCTTCCTGATTTTAAGGTGTCCTTAAGTATTTTTAATATATTGTCGTCCGTATATTGTGGCTGTACGAATGTTATCCTTATTTTGTTTTTAAAAGGTGTTTCAGTTATCTTGCCTACAATTTCTCCTATTTTCAAAATTAATTGCATCTTAAAATCGTTTATTGGTTTTTCCGTTATTTTCGCGATTTCTCCTGAATCCCCAGGGTCATCCCCGTTGACTGCTTCTACGGACTCACTTTCATTTACAAATGTTTCGTCTTGCATTCTACTTAATGCATCTGCGTTAGTATTAAATTTGCCTTTCTTATAAACGATATCGTATTCGTACTCCGTTAACTGTAGTCTCCACCTTATTAGTTTAGCGTTATTTTTTATATTATTTAAATAAATTAAGGTCTGGTGATCTGTATAAATCGTAAACTTTGTCCCGTATAAGTATTGTCGAAATTGTTTAACCGCCCAGACTATGGCTAGCATTTCTTTTTCTGAAGCGGAATAATTAACTTCAGCCCTATTTAGCGTCCGACTTGCATATGCTACTGGCTTGTCATTTCCTACTTTTCCTTGTGACAACACTGCTCCTAGTGCGTAGTTACTAGCGTCTGTCGTTAGTAAGAACGGTTTGTCATAATCTGGATATTGTAAAATCGGGTCGTTGCATAATAATGTTTTTGCGTACTGAAAAGCTTCTCTAAATTCTTGGGTTATCTCCACCGCTTTTTTTTTTTTAGTTGTACTGTCAAAGGTTTTATTATTTTTGCTAAGTCTTTTATAAATTTCCTATAATAACTCAACAGCCCTATAAATGATTTTATTTGTCTCCTAGTTGTCGGTAAGACAAAATTTTGTATTGCCTCTATTTTTTTTGGATTAGGTTTTGTACCCTCGGGTGTCACTATGTCTCCCAAGAATTCTAACTCTTTCTTTAAAAACTCTGATTTATCTTGTTGTATTTTAAGATTAGCTGATTTTAATTTATTGAACACAACTTTTAAATCCTGCATATGTTGCTGCAACGATGCTGAATAAACGATGATATCGTCCATATATACTAAGCAACTTTTTCCTATGATTTCGCCTAATAACTTGTTCATGAATCTTTGGAAGGTGGCTGGGGCATTGGTTAGTCCGAAAGGCATTCTTATAAACTCATAGTGCCCCCCTACCGCTGTGAACGCTGTTTTTGGAATATCTCCTGGGTTCATTTTTATCTGGTGATACCCGCTCTTTAAGTCTAATGAAGAAAAGTATTTAGCTTTGCCTAAAGAATCTAATACCTCACTGATAAGTGGTAAGGGATACTTATCCTTAATAGTTTTCTCATTGATTTTTCTGAAGTCTACAACTAATCTAAATTTTCTTTCTCCGGAAGCGTCTTCCTTTTTAGGCACTAGCCATACAGGTGCACTCCATGGTGAATAACTATTTTTTTTAATATCCTGGTCTAATAGGTCTGTAATCTGTCTTTTGATTTCTTGATTTTCTTTCAGCGAATATCTAAGGGTCTTACATAAATTGGGTTTTCGTTCGTTAGTTTTATTGTATGGTTGGCGCCCTTTGTTACTGTTAATTTGTCCCCTTTTTGGTAAAATAAATTCCTATATTGTTTGCATAGTTTTATCACCGCGAATTTGTCTTCTTTATTTAGGTGTTCTATTCTTAATTTTAACTTGGTTGCTTTTTCTGTATTTACTTCCTTTTCAGTTATCTCATTTATAAATAAAAACTCACAGAAGTTTTCACTGTCATACCGCTGTGCAACTATTGGTTTATTAATTGTGATTGTCAAATCTTGTTCGGATGCGTTAATTATTTCGACTTTTGCCTTGTAGTTTTCTGCTCTATAAATTCCTTCCGTAATGGACAATCCGTCTTGTATATATATTTCGTTTATGTATATGTCGGCGCATACTTTTGTAAGCTGGTGAATGTGCTAGAATATTTCACAAGAATAATAATTCCATCAGCTCGGGGAAATCATTGGTATGTCAGCATATTGTATTATGTGTTAGAATATTCCAGAAGTACAGTAATTTCATCATTTCGGGGAAATCATTGGTATTTCATCATATTACAATATTGCATACTGCGTTGCTATTGGTCGGCTGTATTTTTGTAGCTTTGGCATCTCCCGTTACAGCGCGGCGGCAGCGTGTGGTCGCTGTCGCCGAGTGTGGTTCGAAGGTTAGCACGGAGAAGAAGTGAGTGACACGAATTAATTGTGTGTAGAACTTCGGTGCGTTCGAAACTCGCTGCGCGTAATGGAGAATAATAATTGTGCTCCGACATCAGAAGTGGGATCTGGCTCGCTGCCTAACACTATAGATGGGCCGTGGCGCGTTTTAATGGAAATACAAAATAAAAACTTGATCGAACTTGTTAAAGCAATACAAACAACGGCATCCGAAACAACAAACAAAAATATTGTGGTGTTACCTAAATTCAACGCGGACCTTGATGGCGCAGACGCAACGGCGTGGTGCTCTACGGCAAATATTATTTTGGCTGAATCAACTATAAAAGGCAGCGCGTTAGTTATGGCTTTAAGTGCAGCGATGGAAGGAAGCGCGACGCAGTGGTTTGCTCAAATATGCTATCCGGAAATAACTTGGGCCGAGTTTAAGGAACTTTTCGTGCAACGTTTTGCTAGTGTGGAAACTCCAGCGGCTATGTTTTTAGCAATGCTAGCAGGTTGTCCAACTGACGGCGAATGTCTCTCCAATTATGCTAGTCGCATGATGACGTCGCTTATTACGAAGTGGCGTGAGATGGATGTGGAGGAAATAGCTGTTTCTGTGACGCTTGCTAAGTTGGCTCATGTAGATAGCAGGCTGCAACGATTAACATTTACTTCAAATGTGCACACAAGAAGTGAATTACAAACTGAGCTTAAAGCATTTACGTTTAATAAACGAAAGAAAACTCAGCAAGAAGAAATGCCTCCAGCTGACATAAAGCGCCAGCGACTTTCAACAATGAGATGCCATTTTTGTGGAAAACTCGGTCACAAGATGATCGAATGTAGAGCTAAACAGCAGCAGCAATTTTCATCTAATGCCAAGGACAGCAACGACAGGAACCCTTTTGGTCACCGTCAAAAATCGGATGTGACTTGTTTTAATTGTGGCGAGAGCGGTCATATTTCAACACACTGCAGCAAGCCCAAAAAGGACAAAGGCACACATCAAGTGAAAAGGTTGGAACTATGCGAGGTTGTTGAACGCAAGGGAGAGATGGTTCATCAAGGCGAGATATTTCCAACAACAACAACAACTCAGAGCCCACTCGTTCGTCAGAAATGCCTAATTCGCTGGAATAGAGCAAGGTCCCGAAAAGAAGAGGCACAAAATGCAAACACCGATTAGATGCCATAGTTGTGGTAAACTCGGACACAAGGCAATGGAGTGCCGAAAGAGAAGAGCAGAAGAAAGGAACGAGAGAAACGAGACGAGACCAGGCGATAGCAGTGGCAGATCTAAAGTTACGTGTTTCAAATGTGGCAACGTTGGACATATTGCATCGGCGTGCAGGAACAGCAACAGCGAATATAACCATAGAGAGGAGAGTCGACACGTGTGCGGTAATTAAGCAGAACGGGACAGCAATATAGTTTGGTGAGCGGTTTCCATTTTTCTTTGATTCTTGTTCCGAATGCTCGTTTATAAAAGAGACAATTAGCGAGAAGAAACGCCATAACCTTGTAGTTTTGAGAGGCATAGGCGACAATGTTGTCAAGAGTAATTTGCAAATTCTGTCCACAAAATTTCTGAATTCAATCTTGAATTGTTATTTCACGTAGTTTATAAGAAATGCCTTAAATACGATATGATGATTGAAGCTGTTGAAAGAGACAGTAGCGAAATGATTGAAGCTGTTGAAAGAGACAGCAGCGAAATGATTGAAGCTGTTGAAAGAGACAGTAGCGAAATGATTGAAGCTGTTGAAAGAGACAGTAGCGAAATGATTGAAGCTGTTGAAAGAGACAGTAGCGAAATTATTGAAGCTGTTGAAAGAGACAGTAGCGAAATTGTTGAAGCTGTTGAAAGAGACAGTAGCGAATTTGTTGAAGCTGTTGAAAGAGACAGTAGCGAAATTGTTGAAGCTGTTGAAAGAGACAGTAGCGAAATTATTGAAGCTGTTGAAAGA
Source organism: Drosophila mauritiana (assembly GCF_004382145.1). Taxonomy (NCBI): domain Eukaryota; kingdom Metazoa; phylum Arthropoda; class Insecta; order Diptera; family Drosophilidae; genus Drosophila; species Drosophila mauritiana. Next base: position 70,647 of record NW_022881549.1, read on the forward strand.
GACAGTATGGATGCCTGAAGGGCTAATAATGAAATTTTTAAGTATAATGTAAGCACAAGTGCAAGGCAAATGTCTTGATCATGGCGTGTTGCGCATTACATATGAATAAGAAGAAAATGAATTATGTTAAAGAAAAGAAATTTTTATCGGAAATTTAAATTTGGATATTTGATTTGTCAATTGGCTAATATTTATTTTAAAATGATGTAAAAATAGTTTTGCAATAAAATTGTAGAGAACGAATCATTTTGGTAATATTTCACGAGGACGTGTAAAGGTCAGGATGGCCGTGTCGGCGCATACTTTTGTAAGCTGGTGAATGTGCTAGAATATTTCACAAGAATAATAATTCCATCAGCTCGGGGAAATCATTGGTATGTCAGCATATTGTATTATGTGTTAGAATATTCCAGAAGTACAGTAATTTCATCATTTCGGGGAAATCATTGGTATTTCATCATATTACAATATTGCATACTGCGTTGCTATTGGTCGGCTGTATTTTTGTAGCTTTGGCATCTCCCGTTACAGCGCGGCGGCAGCGTGTGGTCGCTGTCGCCGAGTGTGGTTCGAAGGTTAGCACGGAGAAGAAGTGAGTGACACGAATTAATTGTGTGTAGAACTTCGGTGCGTTCGAAACTCGCTGCGCGTAATGGAGAATAATAATTGTGCTCCGACATATATATCTCCTTCTTTATTTATTACTGGTATTTCTATCAAGGTTTTTGTTTGGCCCTGTATTAACGTCGACGTTTGTGATTTCTTCTCCTTTTTAAATAACTTAATCGTTGCGTTTATCGTTTCTAACTTTTCTTCCTCAATATCGATTTTAGCTCCTCCTTTCGTTAGGAAATCCATTCCTAATATTCCGTCAAAAAATGGATGAAATTTAAATATAAGAAATGTAAAGTCTCCCTCTTGTTTAAATTCATTAAAAATCTTATACGTAATTTTATTATGAATATCGTGTGTATTCAGTACTGTTCGAATTTGTACTGGGTTTCTAAGTGATTGTTGAGTACCTTTCTGAACGAATTCGGGGCTAATTATAGATATAGTGGATCCCGTATCAATCAAGAATCTCATTTCGAATCTTGATTGTTCGGTATAGTCTGTGGTTCCGAGGCATTTACTGAAAAATACCTCATCTATACAGCCGACATCCCTACAAATAGTCGCTTAACGGTATCCACATTTGCCGACGATACAGCTATCCTTAGCCGTTCAAGGTCCCCTATCCAAGCTACAGCACGGTTGGCACTGTACCTCATCGACATTGAGAAGTGGCTCTCTGACTGGCGAATAAAAGTAAACGAGCAAAAATGCAAGCACGTGACGTTTACGCTAAACAGACAAGACTGTCCTCCGCTCTTGTTGAACAACATACCACTCCCGAAAGCAGATGAGGTAGCGTACCTAGGAGTACACCTTGACAGAAGACTCACATGGCGCAGGCACATTGAAGCCAAAAAAACCCAACTTAAACTCAAAGCCAACAACTTATACTGGCTCATCAACTCTGGTTCTCCGCTCAGCCTAGATCACAAGGTCTTGCTCTACGATTCTATATTGAAACCTATCTGGACCTATGGCTCACAGTTATGGGGCAATGCCAGCAACAGCAATATTGACATCATACAGCGAGCACAATCAAAGATTCTGAGAACCATCACTGGGGCACCGTGGTACGTTCGGAGTGAACATAAGGAAAAATACCATAGCAAGCTTTACACGCACCCCAAAGCGAGGTCTAATCCAGCTCAGCAGCCGTTCCCGTCTCCGGCGAAAGGACCTACCAACCCAGCGAATAAATTATTAGGGCCGTTTAATCATAGAACAGTTGGAAAAATAATACAACTTTTCAAAAAATACTTGTTATAGTTAAGATTTTTAAACTTATTGTTAGTTCTTATACAAGAAGATTCAATTAATAAAAAAGCAAAGTAAAAAAAAAAAAAAAATAAAAAAAAAGTGGTGTAGGAAATGATATTTATTGTAGTTGTTCCGTTGAATGTTATTAAATATGACCTGTCTATATGATAATTGTTTACCATATTATTTCCATTTATTCAATGGCACCTTCTTCAATTTATTTTCTTATTTTCTTATTTTTTTTTGTATTTTAGTGCAAATTAATTTCTCTCCATTTAGTAAGCGGGTAAAACAAGTTTTATCTTTACTTAAAATACCATAGTTAATAAAAAGTTCGTTCTTAAAATTAGATCTTTCATAAAAAGTGCTTTTCCATTTTGCGACCTGATTACTTTTTAGTAATTTTACATCATTATGTGAAATGGATCTGGCATAATAAATTTCGCATATATTTGTTATTACACGGTATTTGATATAAGATACCCATTAGATCTGCAATAATTACACGCTTTTGTTGGTGATTTAATATTAACGATGTTTTCTTAACGGCAATTCTTGATCAATAAAAATGTTTTTAAAGTGGTCGGAAAGTGATTTTATCTCCTTAAATAATTTGGAATTTCAATTTAATTTTCAATTAATTCGTTTATTTTATTCTTTTCATGAAATCATCGTGATCGGTAGTTCAAGCTAACCATTTCCAAACAGCGCCTAACTTATTTATTCTCCTTTTTTATCTAGTTGATATCAGCTGTGAAAGTATTTTTTCGATTAATTGTAGTTCGTAAGTTATTTCCCATTTTGACCTTTTATTTGTATCCTTTTTTATATATGCTGATTCTAGATTGATTATTACTTTATAAAAACTTAAATTAGTTACGTGGGATAAGTCCGGCATATGATTCATAAGTAAGAACATCCTTATTGTATTTGAACAGGAAAACTTCGTGATGGGAATAATCAATTATTTCTGAAGTGGCTATCATTACGAATGGTGTTAAAAGTAAAAAGAAATGCATTTTCTGTATTTTAAAAGAAATATAATATTTGTTAAAACTTAATATTGTCTGTGAATAATTCTGTTTCTACCATTGATTATTAATATTTTAGGTAAGTTTTCCTTAAACACCTGTTTATATATCTTGTTTTCAGTTTATTTCTTTCTCCATATTTCTGTTCATAAACCACCTGACCTACATAATAGTGTGTGTTTCTTACATTTTTTCTGAGTGTTCTTGACAATTTTTGAAATGTTTCTGTGTTTGATTTAATTATATAGAATATAAAATGGTTTTTGATTAGTTGTAGAGTGAATGCTCTGATTGAATTCTTTTCCGGCTCTAAAAATCATTTCTGAATAGTCAATGAGAGTAAATTCTGTTTATGTTGAATGTTCCCTTTTAACTTGTCTGTTCAAGGTACCTGGGGCTTGGGAAATGTAGAGTTCAACTACATCTTTGTGCAAAACATTTAAATTGAGCAGAGGCTTGGTTTATTATCAGTCATAATTACTTTGGAGTGGGGCAATTGTTAAAGTAATTTCATTACTTTATTGTCGATGTTTAGTCTATTTTGAATTTCTATTACTACTAGGAATTTTTAAAACGCGTCAATGCAAGTTAAGAAAATAGAATTTTGCGCGTAATAAATATCGAGGTGTAAATTTTCTCCTCCTTTAGTTGGAATACCTTCCCCAATAGGAATTTTAAGTGGACGCCTGTTATATTTATTTTCGTTGCAAATTGTACATTTTTAATTTAATTTCATAAATAAAGTTGGCCTATTGATATGTTTGTTATTTTTGTCTAGTCCTCTGTGAGCACGACTATGTGTTTCTCCTATTATGATAATAATCTTGTCACGATCTTGTCTCGATCCAAAGGTTATCCCTGAGCTAAGTAAGAAGGCTCTCATCAGTATCAAGACCCATGCCGACATCGACATCCCAACCAGTTGTAAATTTGTCAACTCCTGGCAAATTTTTTTTTTTTTTTTTTTTATCTTTATTGTGTATGTTATTTACTTTGTGCATGGTCTTGTTGTCGTGGTATGGGTGGGCTCCTGAAGGCAGTCTCAAGATTTTTTTTTTTTGAGACGTTGTATGGCTCTACGGCCTCGCAAAAATGGAAGCACGTTTTTGGATACATCTTCAATTTCGTATCAGGCACCCAGGCCTGACTGTTAATCATCTCACCGGAGGTATAAAACTTATCATTCGCCCCATTTAGATGACACACCTTATCGAGGACTATAATGCCCTTCCCTGCAACAGTCGGCAAGTAAAATCATCGAGCTCAATTGCATTCCTCGCACCCATCATTGACAACTCTGGACTCATGAGAGTTGGTGGCAAGCCACATATAGCTTGCCACATTATGAGTGATCTTCCTGAGGACCGCGTAACAGCTTCACATTCCTTCAAGGTCACTGGTGTGGACTTTTGCGGCCCATTTTATTACAAAAATGGTGTTTGGAACAAAGCACCCATCAAGTGCCATATCTGCATATTTATCTGATTTTCTACAAAGGCTGTTCACCTTGAGCTGGTTCAGGATCTCTCCACTTCTGGATTTCTTATTGCATTGCAATGCATTGCAGCGATTTATACTGAATCGTGAAAAGGCTGCACGCATATGGTCGGTCAACGCCACCAATTTTGTCGAAGCTCGGAATGAGCTGAAGGATCTTAAGCGCTTGTTCCTGAACACATCATTCTGCTTGATTGATAGCATTGAATGGCGATTCATCCCTCCTCGATCGCCGCATTTTGGAGGCATCTGAGAGGCGGTTGTTAAAATAGCAAAGCATCATTTTAACCAAGCTGTTGTCCCTGCCGACCTATGCACGAGTTAATATAATCCCTCTCTCCGGCCACACAGTACTGCAAAAAGAGAAAATGTAATAAAGATATTGATTCTCATTTTATACCCCAAACTGCTCAGTTCTTTTTTGAAAGCTTCCCTCCCTCGGCCACAGAATTGTAAGTCACTTGCCACATTGCAGCAATAACTAATACAAGACCTTGAGTTCCTCTTTCAGAACACCCTGACGACCTTGAAGTACTAACGCCAGCGCACTTCTTAGGCACGGCCCCCCTCGCATTGTTTGCTGAGCCTGATTTAAAATATTAAATCTCAACCGATTGAATCGCTGGCAGGGAATCACCTACTACCAGTAAATATTCTGGAGCCGGTGGAAACGTGAATATCTAACGCTTCTTCAGCAACGTTCCAAATGGCGAGCACAGAAGACAGAAGTTGAAATCGATGATGTCGTTTTTTCGTCTTTTACTACAACGACATCATCAATTTGAACGTCTGTCTTCTGTGCTGTCACCCTGCCACCCCCCAAATGGTCATTAGCTTAATCAATCTGATCCCTGGACCCTATAGCGTCTCTGTTCTCAAAACTGCCACTGGAATCTTCAACAGAGCAGTCGCTAAACTTTGCGTTCTACCCAAACAGGATGATGTTGTCAGCGCGTGCACTCCAACGGGGAGAGAATGTTTGGTTATGCAGCCCGCAGCCAGCAGCAGCTCATCATAAATTTGAGTTATTTTATTTATCACTTGTATATGTCGCATTACGAATGTATTTTGACCACTGTACGTGTCTGTCACATTATTAACATGGTTAGACCACTGCGCTTGCAAGACGCAGCTGCGCAATGAGTTTGGTATATTGAGAGGTCATTCTTAGAATTTTACTAAAACGTAGAATATGACTGGCGCCAAAGTACCGTTACGAGTGAGGCGACGGCGTTGTCGCGCTGTCGCCAAGTGTAGTCCAGCTAGGGTGTGTAAAGGATAGATCGATGCGTAGAAAATACGATCAGTTGCATACAGATCGCGCACGCCGGTTGGAATTCGCTTCACTCGAAAAGTTTATTTGCCAATATGGAAGATCAGGCGCAAGAAAATGCCAACGCTGCGACATCAGAAGTGGGATCTGCTTTGCCTACAAATATCACCGATGCATACCTGGCAGCTTTACAAGTGCAAAACAACAACCTATTGGAGATCATCAAAAATATGCAGACACCAAAGGCATCGGCAACTGATGAAAAGGGAAAACATATAACTCTACCAAAGATTCATCCGGAGGGAGCTGTTGCAGATGCCTCAGCTTGGTGTACAACAGTGGATCTCATTTTTGCTGATAAAATGCCCGAAGGTAGCAGCCTGATGATAACTTTAAGTAAGGCGCTATAGGGAAGTGCATTGGCACATGGCTGTCCCAAATATGCTTTGCTGGCATCACATGGCCACAATTTAAAGAACTCTTCGTTCAACGCTTCGTCGGCATCGAAACGTCTGCAGCCACACTGATGAAAATTTTGAACGGGCGACCAAAGTCTGGAGAAAGTTACACCGAATATGGAAGCCGAATCGTCACCTTACTTATGTCCAAATTTAAATCTATTGATCTGGAGGAAATTGCGGTTTCACTTACTCTGGCTCACATGGCACAAATTGATGACAAATTGTCGCGCTGGGTTTTTACAAACAATATTAAAACTCGAAATGACATGCAACAACAACTACAAGCACACACTTTTAAAAAACGGAACCTTGATGACGACGCATCTACAACAGACCCGGAGCGTAAAAAGTCTAAGTATCTCTCTCAAGTGGAATGCAATTATTGTGGAAAGACTGGACATAAATATGCTGAATGTCGTGCTCGGCAGAGGTCACAAAATCAAGGAAGAAGTCACAACGGAAGTTCAACGCAAGGATCAAAAGACCGATTAACAGTCAAATGTTTCAAATGCGACGAGCTTGGGCACTTCGCATCCGCCTGTCCAAAAGGACGATCACGAGGAAACGACCAAGTAACCGAGAAACGTGTTGACATCTGTACTGTAGCTCCACCATCAGGAATAGTAAGAAGTTCAACCGGTGAGCCCGTTCCATACTTTTTTGATTCCATATTGAAAGAGGGATTAGCGGATGTGTTCATGGAAGGATGAATTAGTGGTGCTGTGCTTATGAGTGGCAAATTCTAGCTACGTAAAGATTTGTAATTTTAATTTTATAAATAAAAAAAGATTCAATATAAGAAATAAGATTCAATGTAGGCGACCATGTCTTGCTCAAGAGTGAAGAGCGGCATCAAACAAAGCTAAACCCAAGGTTTGGGGGCCATATGTAATGGCGGAAAAGCTTGATGGTGACCGATATGTGCTGAGATCTTTGACAAGCAAGAGAACGTAGGCCCACGAATAGTTATGGTCGATGCCTGTTGAGGTAGACGCAGACCAATGCGAGAGATCGCCGACTGAGGCACTCATAGAGACCAATGTGAGAGATCGCCGACTGAGGAACTCGTAGAGACGAATGTGAGAGATCGCCGACTGAGGCACTCGTAGAGACCATAGACTCTGAGTTAATTATTCACAAGGCTACAGCTACACCATATGGTGCGCATTGACCATGTGGCGGGGGCTATGAGGGTCCGGAGAGACCATGGCGTACGAGGATGCGTGAGATCGTTGCAAGAAGTGCAGCAAGAGCATGACAGTGTGACAAATTAGAGACAAAAGAGAGAGAATGGTAAGGTAAAGAATTAAAAAAAGAAAGAAGTGTGGCAAGAGATACGATTACTGTTTGATCAAAAGAAATGAAGTCATAAAATGTAAATTGCAAAAAAAAAAAGCTTGAGCAAGGCAAGGGATGCCGATATGTTATTTGATAAAAATGTTTCGGATATTGATGAAATAATGAAGTGAAGTTGAGGAATATAAGGAAAGCAACGAGAGGGCGATACTGACGCAAGTTGTATTGGGTATGGAGCGATCCTGTTACATAAAATTGATTAGATTTAACACCGAGGGTGCATGGTGGGCGTTTTTACAGGCATTTGATTTCGTATAGAGTATAGAAAAGGCGAGCGAATGGCGCATGTGGATTTTCTCTCTCGAAAACAGAAAGGTATGTGTTGGGGTGTTGGGGGGTGCTGGTCCTGGAAAATGCCTAGTTTGCTGAAAAAAATACCACTCGAAAAAACACTCGAAGACTTGTAGAATTAGCGCGGGCGCGACCGGGCGTATGTTTTATTGATCGTGGTTAGTTTTACACTAAAGCTTATTCTAATGCGTTGGGTTCTCCCAAGCGCAGCGGAGACTCCTCGGAGACTCTGTGGTGAAGAGCGGGAGAGCGTAAGAGGGAGTGGAGAACGTAAGAGAACGCCCCCCTTGCAATCACTGGGGTTGAAACATAGCCATCCTACGGCAAGCTGCAGGCACCGGACACGATCCACCCAAACACGGTCTTTTGAGCGACCGGCATTCCCTCGTCGAAGGTCAGAAATCCGGATTGGATAACCTTAGGATAAATGTCTGCTCCTAAGACCATGGATACGGATGAAGGATGAATTAGTGGTGCTGTGCTTATGAGTGGCAAATTCTAGCTACGTAAAGATTTGTAATTTTAATTTTATAAATAAAAAAAGATTCAATATAAGAAATAAGATTCAATGTAGGCGACCATGTCTTGCTCAAGAGTGAAGAGCGGCATCAAACAAAGCTAAACAGGCCGATGGAACTCGTCATCAGCCAGCATGATGTCCCGGTACTTGGACACTACGGTGTCGCTCAATGCCCGGACAGGTGTGCGGATCCGCACCCTGGGCTCGATCTTGAGCACGACCTCCAGCTTCGTGTTCGCGTCGATCCTGGAGCGAATCGTCGTTGTGCAGACCTTCTCGTCGCCAACATTGGTCATCGGAAGCTTAAAGGCTGACGCCAACGAAGCGTCGATGCAGCTCATGGGGCTGCACGGATCGATAAGTGCTGCGGTCTCGAAGGTCTTCGTCCCGGTCTCCAACTTGACCAGCGCTGTGGGAAGGATGTTCACGCTGTGGCGTTGCAGCAGCGACGAGAGCGATGGGCCTGGCGTCGTCGATTCCGGGCGTCGTGGCGGTGAACTCCTACGCTGAGTTGGCGGATTGTGCCGGCGGGAACGTTGGGACGAGGCCGAAGCTGCTTGCCGGGTTGGCACCGGTTGGAAACGCGAGCACGCTCGCGACCGCGACAACGAGCTAACCTGCTCGTGCATGTGGAGCAGCGTGTGGTGGGATCGGTCGCACTTCTTGCAACGATCTCCGCTTCGGCAGTCTCCCGTGGAATGCTCGTGAGCGAGGCAATTGGCGCAGTATTTGTTGATGAGGACTGCTCGCAAACGCTTTTCCGCGCTGAGCTTTAGGAACCTCGAGCACTTCCGAAGAGGATGGATACCGCGGCAGACTCGGCATCGGTAGGATTGAATACCTCTGCTCTCCACGGCACGAGCACTGCGTGCGTTTTGTTGACGAGGGGCCATGCTGCGCGTAGTCGAATGTCGAAAGGAGATCGAAAACGAAATGAAAAAATAGATGATTAGTGCTAGTGAACTACAACTAAGGACGAGAAGAGCGCCTAATATTGTGGAGATTCGGAAGACTCCGTCGGCAAAAGCACCACTTTTGCCATTGGACGATTAATAACCCCACGTGCAGTACGGATATTTACTACACGGACGTTGCCGTCGGCTCCTGGGAAAACAGACTCAATTCTGCCGAGCCGCCACTCGTTAGAGGGCAAGTTGTCCTCCTTGATGACGACCATGTCATCGATGCGGAGATTTTTAGACGGGGCCTGCCATTTAGAACGCTTGTGGAGTTCTTTGAGATACTCTTCTTTCCATCGCACACGGAAATGCTGATGGAGAGCTTTCAAATGCTGCCACCGATTAAGAAGGGATTTCGTTTCCCCTTTACTTCGGGTTCCACCGTGGACATAAGGGGTCCCCCGACAAGGAAATGACCTGGCGTCAGAGCCTGCAAATCTGTCGGATCCTCAGACATAGGAGAGAGCGGCCTGGAGTTAAGGCACGCTTCTATTTTTGCGTGGAGAGCTCTTCGAACGTGTATTTTCGTGTGGCAGTGCATTTGTAAAATAGCGTCTTGAAGCTTTTTACGCCTGCTTCCCAAAGGCCTCCCATATGGGGTGCCCCCGGAGGAATAAATTGCCATTGCATCTCTTGATGAATATAGGCATTCGTCACCGACTCTTTTACGGCTTGAAGGAAATCGCGGGAAAGCAGGGTGGCAGCGCCAACAAAGGTTTTGTCATTGTCTGACTGGACTTGACGTGGACACCCTCTTCTGGATACAAAACGAGAGAAAGCGGCAAGAAACTTTTCGGTCGTTAAGTCAGATTTAGGCTCTAAGTGGATGGCCTTGGTGGAGAAACAAACAAAAACTAACACATACCCCTTTGTAATAAGACATGCTCTTCCCGTATAGTTCTTTATATCGAACGGACCGGCGTAATCCATGCCAGTATACGTGAATGGTCGGGAGAACGATGCTCTTTCTTTGGGCAGGACACCCATCAATTGGCTTTGCAACCGCTTTTTGTGGATCACACATACTTTGCACGAATTTACCACTGCTTTCATCAGGTTCTTAATTCTCGGAATCCAGTATTTCGACCGGATGAGGCGCACCATTAACTGGTTACCACCATGGAGAGTTATGCGATGCGTGAAATTCGCAAGGAAGCGAGAAAGCAGGCAGTTATACTGAAGAATCACTGGATGGCGTTCATTGTATTGAAGGCTTTCGGAAGCCGCCACACGGCCGCATGCCCTGATCAGTCCTTGCGGATCTAGAAACGGGTTCATGCTTAAGATGGCACTTGAACTTGGCACTGGCCGCTTTTCACTTAGGCAGTGATATTCCACAGGGAATTCTCTGCGCTGAGTGTTCGAAATTAGGAACCGCTCGGCGGCGGCGATTTCAGTGGCCAGTAGATGCACATCAGATGGAGATGTCTGCTTCCTGCACCGCTGAATGAAGCGATAAACATAAGCAAGGACTCGTAGAGCTTTCTCTAACTTGGAGAAACGTGCCAACAACTTTTCAGAAGGAGCTTTTGCGAGATGGACTTTTAGAGCACGCTTCTCCAGGTCGGTCACCGGAGCGTTGTCGACCTGAGTTGGCCATTGGTTGCGTGGATTTTACAACCAATTCGGTCCGTGCCACCATAACTGGCTATCGGCTAGATCTTGGAGGGAAACTCCTCTACTTGCCAGGTCTGCTGGATTATGCTCAGATTGAACATGAGACCAATTCTCTGTTTTTGTGGCCTGGGCAATCTTCGTCACCCTATTGGCTACAAATGTGGTCCACTGGCACGCTGCCTTGCTTAACCATGCAAGCACTATCGTGGAGTCCGTCCAACAGTAAAGTTCGGAGTTTATCGTAGGCATCTGCGGAATGATGGCTGCAGCCATTTCGGAAAGCAATAACGCTCCGCACAGCTCCAGTCTTGGGAGCGAAACCGTTTTGACTGGTGCTACCCGGGTTTTCGCGGTTAGGAGTTGCACCATAATGGTGCTGCCCACTTCTACGCGGACATATATGGCCACCCCATAAGCTTTTTGCGACGCATCGCAAAAGCCATGATACTCGACCTTGAAATCTGGACGAAACGATAGCCAGCGTGGAATGCGTATCTGCTCTAACACTGAATAACTTTGGAGAAAATTAAGCCATCGCTGAAAAAGCTCATTTGGAATGTTTTCGTCCCACCCAAGCTCCTGCAGCCAAATCTCCTGCATGAAATTTTTAGCTCGAACGATAAACGAAATTTGGGACAGGACTTGGCGTTTTGTAAAATACGTTTCGATAGCCAACTCTGGCGGGACGAAGAAGAATTCGTCGGAGGTTGCTTTCCAGCGAATACCGAGGGATTTGGCAGTACATTCTGCATCGATCTCGAGAAAATCAGTATTTAAAAGATGGTTGCTCTGAATGGCCGCTAAAACTTCCTTTTGGTTGGAGGTTCCTCAATGTTCCTCATTTCCTCAATGGAAATCCGGCGGAATTCAGAGCGTCTCGGAGCTCTTGCACCATGAGCTGAGCTTCTTCCGTGGAGTCCGCTCCGGCTAGAACATCATCCACATACATGAAATTTCGAATGACATTGCTAGCTTTTGGATGGCTGAGTTCTACGTCAGCTGCTAGCTGCTGCAGTACTCGGATGGCCAGGAAAGGCGCACAATTGACTACAAAGGTTACTGTTCTCAGTTCGAAATCTCTGATTTCCCCTCTATTGTTACGAAAAAGTATTCGCTGGAATGGAGTGTGTCTCGGATCTACCCAGATCAGCCGATACATTTCCTTGATATCGGCGTTGAACACGTATCGGAAATAGCGCCACTTCAGAATTTGAATGGTCAAGTCGGACTGTATGAAGGATATCATTTAAACTGGTACCATTCGATGAAGGGCTGGAGGCATTGAATACTACACGGAGTTTAGTAGTTACGCTCTCCGGTTTTAAGACGGCGTGATGTGGCATATAATAGGCGTTGCAATCATGCGTAGGAAGAATCTATTAGCTTTCTAAGCGAACGGTCGTGTTTTTTTTGCTCCCCGGTTTTTATTTTGTGTTTGTTAAACCAGCCGTGGTTTTTAAAAAATTTTCTTTAATTATCATATATTTAAACATAATTATTAAAGATCCGTTCGCTTCGCGAGTGATTCTTTTGTGATTTGTGCAGTAGTTTAAACAAATATACAAAGTAGTTTGCATTTTTCGTTTCTTTGTTTTGTTTACTCTCCCTTTTTGTGCGTTGTTCGCAGTGGTGTTTGGTGTTGTTTTTTGCATGCACATAAACTGCACTTTTCGCTCTCACTCTCTCTCTCTCTCTTTCGCTCTCCCACACAAAATCTAAATCTTTTAACAGCTCGCTTGAAAGTTTTGGTCTTGTGTTTTCGTGCACAGTGGTCTGATTTCAGTTAAACATGGAAACCGTAAATGTTGTCTGCTTTTATAAAAATTGTTGCCAGGTTATAAAACCTGAGCAGCCAAAAATGACTTGTTGGCTATGTGATAGAATGGTGCATACTAAGTGAGCTGGTTTTAATGGCCGTACAAGTGATGACCTAGCAAAGGGTAAAAATCTAAAAATGTGATGCTTGCCTTGTGGTTGCGAACGAGATGAAATCGTTTATGCGCCAAACTAAAGGTGGCTTGAAAGAACTGATCAACAGTTTTGGCGTAGCTAGAGATAGTTTTCGTCGAGCCGATGATCTTCTTTCCGCGCTTAATTCACAGTTTAATGGCCTTAAGCTATTAGATGAATCTCCAAAGCGCAAAAAAGCCGCTGGTGGTGGGCTGCCTAAGGCCCCGCAACCACGGGCAAATGATCAACAGGACTCCACAACTGATCAGCTGTCAATCGCAGCAAATCCACATATGCTGCTAAGATCGGCAGCTAAAAAAGATTCGGAGCAATCCGATCAATCAGCTGTGGACGGACCCCACCATGTGATTGCTAAAAATTCAGAATTGTCTGCACTGATTTCTCAACCAGTTATTCCACCTGTCTCGATTAGTTTACCACCACAAGGAAACATTGAGTCCGGACTACCGGCACAAGTTGGCGCTTCAGAAATACAATATGCAGCGCCAAAACCCCTCGCGGTGGTTCCACTAAAGAACCAAATTTTTGTTTCTCGGCTTTCCCCTGATAAAACATCGTCGGATGTATTGTCTTATATACAAGACAAAACAAAAGCCGATAATATAAAAGTGGAAAAATTTAATTTCTCTTACGGTAGGGACATATCATCTTTCTCGGCTTTCCCCTGATCAAACATCGTCGGATGTATTGTCTTATATACAAGACAAAACAAAAGCCGATAATATAAAAGTGGAAAAATTTAATTTCTCTTACGCTAGAGACATATCATCTTTCAAGATAACTGTCCCAAACGAGCTCTTTTCGACCATATGTTCGGGTGATTCTTGGCCGGATAGTATGGTGGTAAAAGAGTTTGAAGCTAAGATCAAAAATAAGAAAAAGGTGCCCGTGGGAATTAAACTTCCCTCACGTGGCCAGACCACTGCACCATCCGCCTCTTCATCTTCTTCCTCTTCAAAAAACTAACTACAAAACTTACTATCTCCTATCAAAATGTTAGAGGCTTGCGTAGCAAATTAATCAAATTGTATTGTGATAGTCTTTCATTTGCATCCCATATTATAGTGCTCACAGAGACTTGGTTAAAGCCGGAGATACTCAACTCCGAAGTCTTCCCAGGTATGTACACTATATATAGGTTTGACCGTCCCTCCAGACGGGGAGGTGGAGTCTTAATTGCGGTTAGATCTACCCTCGCGTCGGAGGAGTTAATTTTGGACGATTCCCGTAACTCGGAATTCGTATGTGTAAAGCTGTCTTTTTCCGACAGATCAGTTTATATTACGTGCTCCTATATTCCGCCATCTTCTGAATTCCCGGAATATCAGAATCATCTGTCCGCTATCCAGTCCATCTTGAATAAACTTTCTGACAGGGACCAATTGGTAGTTCTAGGTGATTTTAATATACCTGGCACAATGTGGTCCCCAGAAAAACAATCGAATATCCTTTTCCCTTTAGCACAACATGACTTTATTGACGGCTTGCTCGACTTATTGCTGTCGCAAGTTAATTATATTCCAAATTCTCTTGGTCGACTTTTCTATGTTCTATGTTTTTTAACAAGTCCTGAAAGTGTGTTTCTGTCCAGGGTAGTACCTCTTACTCAACCTGAAGATCAATATCATCCTACTTTCGAGGTGGAAATCGACTTAGGTACGGTATTAAAAGTAAATTCAGAGAAGTCAACAAAGCGAATTCCCTGTTTTCGCAAGGCAAATTTTCGGAGGCTAAACAATTTTATAGCTGGCTTTATTGGTGCGATCTTTACTCCTGCAACATAATGGCGGATGCGATTAATATGTTTTCTACCGCAATTAAATCATTTTTTGACTCTTGTGTTCCGATGTACTATCCGTCAATCTCTAAACCTCCTTGGTTTAATAAAGAGTTGACACACCTAAGAAATGTAAAGTCCAGACTCTGTTGGAATATACTATTCAACCTACAGAAATAACGTTAAACAACACTACTTTATATTTGACATGAATGGCCACACCTTTTATTTGTTCTCTCATTCTTGTACGTTTTTTGCTGTGAGTAGGTCGTGGTGCTGGTGTTGCAGTTGAAAATAACTTAAAATATAAAACATAAAACTCAAACACAAACTTGACTATTTATTTATTTATTAAGAAAGGAAATATAAATTATAAACTACAACAGGTTATGGGCCCAGTCCATGCCTAATAAACAATTAAATTGCGAATTAAAGATTGTGAAAATAAATTGTGAAATAGCATTTTTTTTTTTTCACATTCTTGTGAAATTAATTCCTTCTCAGAATTTGAGTGAAAAATGGACAAGGCTAAACGTAATATTAAGCCGTTTGATGGCGAGAAGTACGCGATTTGGAAATTTAGAATTAGGGCTCTTTTAGCCGAGCAAAATGTGCTTAAAGTAGTTGATGGTTTAATGCCTAACGAGGTAGATGACTCCTGGAAAAAGGCAGAGCGTTGTGCAAAAAGTACAATAATAGAGTACTTAAGCGACTCGTTTTTAAATTTCGCAACAAGCGACATTACGGCGCGTCAGATTCTTGAGAATTTGGACGCCGTTTATGAACGAAAAAGTTTGGCGTCGCAACTGGCGCTGCGAAAACGTTTGCTTTCTCTGAAGCTATCGAGTGAGATGTCACTATTAAGCCATTTTCATATTTTTGACGAACTTATAAGTGAATTGTTGGCAGCTGGTGCAAAAAACAAACAAAAATAACACTTATAAAAATAATTTGTTTAAAAATCGGGTAACTAAACCAAAGAAAATATTCAAGGGAAATTCAAAGTATAAAGTCAAGTGTCACCACTGTGGCAGAGAAGGCCACATTAAAAAAGACTGCTTCCATTATAAAAGAATATTAAATAATAAAAATAAAGAAAATGAAAAACAAGTTCAAACTGCAACATCACACGGCATTGCGTTTATGGTAAAAGAAGTGAATAATACTTCAGTGATGGATAACTGCGGGTTTGTCCTTGATTCTGGTGCTAGTGACCATCTTATAAATGATGAGTCGCTGTATACCGACAGTGTGGAGGTTGTGCCTCCACTTAAGATTGCAGTGGCCAAGCAAGGCGAATTTATTTATGCCACTAAGCGTGGTATTGTCCGACTACGGAATGACCAGGAGATTACACTGGAGGATGTACTCTTTTGTAAGGAAGCTGCTGTTAATTTGATTTCCGTAAAGCGTCTCCAAGAGGCAGGAATGTCGATCGAATTTGACAAAAGCGGTGTAACCATTTCGAAAAATGGGTTAATGGTTGTCAAAAATTCAGGTATGTTAAACAATGGACCTGTGATCAATTTTCAAGCATATTCTATAAATGCTAAGCATAAAAATAATTTTCGTTTATGGCATGAGAGGTTTGGCCATATGAGCGATGGCAAATTATTAGAAATAAAACGAAAGAATATGTTTAGTGATCAAAGTCTTCTAAACAACTTAGAGTTATCATGTGAAATTTGTGAACCCTGTTTAAATGGTAAACAGGCAAGACTTCCTTTTAAACAATTGAAAGATAAGACCCATATTAAAAGACCACTTTTTGTAGTACACTCAGATGTCTGTGGGCCTATTACTCCAGTTACTTTAGATGATAAAAATTATTTTGTGATCTTTGTTGATCAGTTTACACATTATTGTGTAACTTATTTAATTAAATATAAATCTGATGTGTTTAGCATGTTTCAAGATTTTGTAGCCAAGAGTGAAGCTCATTTTAATTTAAAGGTTGTGTATTTATACATTGACAATGGTAGAGAATACTTGTCAAATGAGATGAGACAATTTTGTGTTAAGAAAGGAATTTCTTATCACTTAACAGTGCCACATACACCTCAGTTAAATGATGTTTCTGAGAGAATGATAAGAACCATTACGGAAAAAGCTCGAACCATGGTTAGTGGTGCAAAACTAGATAAAAGCTTTTGGGGCGAAGCAGTATTAACTGCTACTTATTTAATCAACAGAATTCCTAGCAGAGCACTTGTTGATAGTTCAAAGACCCCATATGAGATGTGGCACAATAAGAAGCCATATTTAAAACATTTGAGAGTGTTTGGTGCAACTGTTTATGTGCATATTAAAAACAAACAAAGAAAGTTTGATGATAAATCATTTAAAAGTATTTTTGTGGGCTATGAACCCAATGGTTTTAAGTTGTGGGATGCTGTAAATGAAAAATTTATTGTCGCAAGAGATGTTGTTGTCGATGAAACCAATATGGTTAATTCTAGAGCTGTTAAATTTGAAACAGTGTTCCTGAAAGATAGTAAGGAAGTGAAAATAAAAATTTTCCGAATGACAGTAGGAAAATAATACAAACAGAATTCCCGAATGAGAGTAAGGAATGCGACAACATACAATTCCTGAAAGATAGTAAGGAAAGTAATAAATATTTTCTGAATGAGAGTAAGAAAAGAAAGCGAGATGATCACCTGAATGAAAGTAAGGGATCAGGCAACCCGAATGAGAGTAGGGAAAGTGAAACAGCAGAGCACTTAAAAGAAATTGGAATTGATAATCCAACTAAAAATGATGGCATAGAAATTATTAATAGAAGAAGTGAGAGATTAAAGACTAAGCCTCAGATATCCTATAATGAAGACTACTACTATAGTAGTAGTACTATATTTAACGATGTCCCAAATTCATTTGATGAAATTCAATATAGGGATGATAAATCTTCTTGGGAAGAAGCCATCAATACAGAGTTAAATGCTCATAAAATTAATAATACTTGGACAATTACAAAAAGGCCTGAAAACAAAAATATTGTAGATAGCAGATGGGTATTTTCTGTTAAATATAATGAACTTGGAAATCCAATTAGATACAAAGCTAGATTGGTTGCACGAGGATTCACTCAAAAATACCAAATAGACTATGAAGAGACATTTGCTCCTGTAGCTAGAATTTCAAGTTTCCGATTTATATTGTCATTAGCAATACAGTATAACTTGAAAGTCCATCAAACGGATGTAAAAACAGTTTTCCTAAATGGCACGTTAAAAGAGGAAATTTATATGAGACTTCCTCAAGGTATATCGTGTAATAGTGACAATGTGTGTAAATTGAATAAGGCAATTTACGGACTCAAGCAAGCGGCTAGATGCTGGTTTGAAGTATTTGAGCAAGCATTGAAAGAGTGTGAGTTTGTAAACTCTTCAGTTGATCGCTGTATATATATTTTAGACAAAGGTAACATCAATGAAAACATTTATGTATTATTATATGTAGATGATGTGGTTATAGCTACAGGAGATATGAAAAGAATGAATAACTTCAAAAGGTATTTAATGGAAAAGTTTAGGATGACTGACCTAAATGAAATAAAACATTTTATTGGAATTAGGATAGAAATGCATGAAGATAAAATCTATTTAAGCCACTCTGCATATGTTAAAAAAATTTTAAGTAAATTTAACATGGAAAATTGTAATGCAGTTAGTACTCCTTTACCTAGTAAAATAAATTATGAATTACTTAATTCAGATGAAGACTGCAATACCCCATGCCGTAACCTCATAGGATGTTTAATGTACATAATGCTTTGTACACGCCCAGATTTAACTACTGCAGTAAATATCTTGAGCAGATAAAGTAGCAAAAATAACTCCGAGTTATGGCAGAACTTAAAAAGAGTTCTTAGATATTTGAAGGGCACTATCGATATGAAATTGATTTTTAAAAAGAACTTGGCATTTGAAAATAAAATTATTGGTTATGTGGATTCTGATTGGGGTGGTAGTGAAATTGATAGAAAAAGTACAACAGGGTATTTATTCAAAATGTTTGATTTTAATCTCATTTGTTGGAATACAAAGAGACAGAACTCAGTAGCAGCCTCATCAACTGAAGCTGAGTATATGGCCCTATTTGAAGCCGTGAGAGAAGCTCTATGGCTTAAATTTTTATTAACTAGTATTAACATTAAACTAGAAAACCCCATTAAAATTTACGAAGACAATCAAGGCTGTATTAGCATAGCAAACAACCCCTCATGTCGTAAACGAGCTAAACATATTGATATTAAATATCATTTTGCCAGAGAGCAAGTTCAGAATAATGTGATTTGTCTTGAGTATATTCCTACAGAGAATCAACTGGCTGACATATTTACAAAACCGTTGCCTGTTGCGAGATTTGTGGAGTTACGAGACAAATTGGGTTTGCTGCAAGACGACCAATCGAATGCTGAATGAAATTTTTATATATATTTTTCAAATTTAAATTCCTGTAAACATATTTTGTTACAATGATCTGATCGGGTTTTTCTGGGTTTTCCCCGTATCCTCGCAGCAAATGCTGGATCAGTTAACACTTCCCAGAATGCACACCACCCACATTTGATAGTTACTAATGAATATTATTGTTATGTTTTTAATTATAGACGTTATTTTTGAGGGGGCGTGTTGGAATATACTATTCAACCTACAAAAATAACGTTAAACAACACTACTTTATATTTGACATGAATGGCCACACCTTTTATTTGTTCTCTCATTCTTGTACGTTTTTTGCTGTGAGTAGGTCGTGGTGCTGGTGTTGCAGTTGAAAATAACTTAAAATATAAAACATAAAACTCAAACACAAACTTGACTATTTATTTATTTATTAAGAAAGGAAATATAAATTATAAACTACAACAGACTCTATATGAAATTTAAAAATACCGGTTCTCAGTCCATCCTTTGTAAATATTTAAGAGCTCGGTTAAACTTCACCGTGCTTAATGATCAGTGCTACAAAAATTATTTAAACCGTTGTAAGTTCCAGTTTGCACAGGATCCGAAACAGTTTTATAATTTCGTTAGCACTAAGCGAAAAACAAGTTCTTACCCTTCTCGCTATTTTTTGAAAACACTACGGTTACATCGGATCAGGCAATAGCCGATCTATCCGCCAAGTTTTTTCAAACAACATATTCAAGTTTGCCTCATTCCGAACAGCCATACTCTTATGCGGTATCTAAGTCGAATCTAATATTTTGCCCCACTATTAACGAAAGCTCTCTGCTTAATCCCTGGTACCCCGTACCGATGGAATCCCTGGCTGTGTGCTCAGATTCTGTGCGGAAGCCTTGTGCAAGCCTCTACTGAAACTGTTTACCTTATATTTGGAATCTTCACAATTCCCTCATATATGGAAGGAGTCCTTTGTGATTCCTCTTCACAAAAAAGGTAGCAAACTGGATGCAAGCAATTACAGAGGAATCTCTAAATTGTAGGCTATCCCAAAACTTTTTGAAAATGTTATCACTCCTCATTTGCAGCACCTTTGTAGATCAATCATATCACCGTGTGAACACGGTTTTATGAAACGCAGATCTACAACCACTAACCTCTTGGAGCTAACTTCTTTCGTAATACAGGGTTTCAAAAATAATCTTCAAACAGATGTCATCTACACTGATTTTACTAAAGCATTTGACTCTGTTAATCATTACCTTCTAATAAGAAAACTTGATCTTATAGGTTTCCCTGTTGATCTTTTAAATTAGATTTCAAGCTATCTGAATGGCAGGACACAACAAGTCCTCTTTAAAAATTCTTTATCTTTTATTCTCCGAGTCACATCCGGTGTCCCACAAGGGAGACATCCTGGTCCGCTTCTTTTTACCTTATTCATTAACGACCTCCCCTTAATAATAATACATTCGCGTGTACTTATGTACGCAGACGATGTTAAATTATGCCTCAAGTACAAGGACACTTCTTGCCATTTGGACTTACAATCCGATCCAGACCGATTTCAAATATGGTGCCGTGATAACATATTAGACTTAAATGGCTCCAAGTGTAAAGTTATGACTTTTTGTCGTGCCAACCCAATACGCACGACTTACACTCTAAGTGGGTGCCCTTTGGACACTTTTAATTAATTATCTTTTCGATTTTATCTTTTCTATTACATAATTAGATCCTACTAACACTAATATTTAACATAGAGTAACATATCTACACCCACAACTCCCCAATCACAACCACACACACTATTGTAAACAATCATTAATGTCTAAGTACGAAATGTATTCAAAGATCGAGAGCCCTTCGATTATGCTTAGCTTTCATCTACGCACAGCAAAGTGCAAAAGTCCGAAGTCCAAAGTCTAGACTCTGGGGCGAGCCAATGTCCACGTCCCCTAAACATTCCATCACTTGGCGAGCCAACTGAAATAACAAAAACTTTCGCCCACACAATCGTCTCAGGATTCTCAAATTACTACTATTTTTCGGGGCTCCTCTCTTAACGGGAGAATAGACACCTCTCTTTCCGGGAGAATAGACGTTGATAACTTTATTCTTTTAAACTTCGCTCTTAAGCTATCCCAATCCGCCTATATAAACCCAAACATGTCCCCATACACCAGTTCAGTTCTGAGTACGTTATCAATCGCGATAACACTGCTAAGCCCACTTCAACCCCGAAGTCCATTATCCAACCTAGTGATAATCCAAAGGCTCTAGTTCTTCCTTTACTGGAAATAATAAAACGTTTAATAATAAATAAAATAACCTCCTGTGTTCTTTTTTTTATTAAACACTTGGTCTGAATTCGTAAATGGCGCAGTCGGTAGGATAAATAGAAAAAGTTGTGCGAATTGTTTACAAATATCAATCTAGTGACAAAAGATCCTTGTACGACCAAGCGTATCTTTTAAGATTGAACCACGCGAATCGGCGCTAAAAGTGAACATAATATCGTAATACAATTAACTCTTTTTATCCGCAAAAGAACTACGTATAATCGGTGGTTGACACATAATAGTCAAACCTACTGCATACGGTTAACGAAAGTGTAAAAACAAAAAACGAAAAATAATAAAACCAACAACCATGGCAACCGAGCAAGTAAAATTGTTATCGGAATCCCATCTTAATCAAGACCTAAGCCAAATTAGGCAAATACCAATATTCAGCGGTAACACCCAAGAACTCAGTGCCTTTATCCGAAGGATTGAGTTCATACTTCAGCTCTATCCATCAACGGACATCAGGCAAAGGCATGTATTCTTCAGCGCAATTGAAATGCAACTTGCAGGAGATGCTCAACGTGTATCCCAGTTATCCGGAGCAACAACCTGGCCAACCCTCATGAATGCGCTCATCAGCGAGTATAAAACCCAAACACCATGTGAAGAACTACTCCGTCGTATTTACAACACACCCTTCAACGGAAGTATCCGTAAGTTCGTCGAAGAATTAGAAATAAAATCATTCACGATATCGAATAAACTTATGCTAGAAAATGATATCAATAATACTGTATTATACACAAATGCATTAAATAATACAATCAAAGATGTAATCATGAGAAAATTGCCCGATAGGTTATTTATCACTCTTGCTAGATTTGACATTACGACAGTATCTAAACTCAAACAAATAGCGCAACAAAAAGGCGTATACGAAATAACTTTCAATGACAGAACAAGACCCCAAAATTATTCCGATCCTAACAAAATCCAACCCCAAACCTCTAAGAATAAGGGAAACTATCCACATTTCGTGAGCAATGCTATGCATAACACAACTAAGTCAAATCCAAGCACTACTCCGAAACCCTGCGAACCAAATCCAAGGTTATCAAGAGAACTCACACAAAAATTAAATACAGGAAGAGTCCAGAATCCATTAAATTTTCAACAAAGAAATAATAGTGCCCCAAACCCTCCCGTCAAACGACAGAGAGAAAGTGATAGTGCCCAATACAGAATGGATACAGGATGCGAAAATTTTCTTCAACCAGCCTCGGAATCAGAAAGCGATTCAGAGGAGGAGGAAACCCATTCTTAAAAATTACAATGAATAATATTACTCTCAAATGCTTAGTAGACACCGGTTCGTCGATTAATATTATGAAACAAAATTTCTTTAATTTCCCAATCAAACCTTCTAAAGTTAAAGTCCACACTATTAATTGCACTATAACGTTAAATCAAAGCGTTTCATTGCAGTCAAGCAAACTTTGTCCCATTAAACAAACATTCTATATTCAAAACTTTTCAGAAAAATATGACTTACTATTAGGCAGAAACTATTTAGAACCAACTAACACTCAGATTAATTATTCAACACAAACAGTCGATATAAATGGCTACACATTTAAAATGTGGTACGACCACATCCAAACAAATGAATCCAAGGCCATCAATGAGTGCCCCAAGTCATCTAACTCAGAGGAAACCCCTCTACATACCCCAAAAAAGGAGAAAACCCTCCGGAAAATTAAGCGGAAACCCCACTTAAAATCAGATGAGTCAAAGGTTACCAATGAGTGCCCCAGATCATCCAATTCAGAGGAAACCCCTCTACATATACAAAAAAAGGAGAAAAACCTCCAGAAAATTAAGCGGAAACACCACTTAAAAACAGATGAGTCAGCATCCAATCAGTGCCCCAGATCATCTAACCCAGAAGAGTCCAAGACTACCTATGAGTGTCCCAAGACTTCTAAATTTGAGGAAAACCCTCTTATTAACCCATACATAGAAGAAGCCCTTCTAGTAATATCCTCTAACTACGCCCTAGATGACGAGTTAAGAGAATCTAACGTATTCAGATTAGAACATCTAAATACAGAAGAAAGGGAGCAACTTTCCCACGTTTTGCTTGAATACCGTGATATTCAGTACAAAGAAGATGAAACTTGGACCTTCACGAGTACGATTAAACATTCCATTCATACAAAACACGAAGACCCTATCTATAAAAAACCATATAAATACCCCCAAGCGTTTGATCAAGAAGTCAACAGGCAAATCAACGAAATGATAGAACAAAAAATAATTAGGAAATCTAAGTCCCCCTATTGTTCTCCAATTTGGATTGTGCCAAAGAAAAGTGATGCTTCTGGTAAACCAAAATTTCGATTAGTCATAGACTATCGTAGTCTCAAAGAAATAACCATCGACGACAAATTCCCTATTCCAGTAATGGATGAAATATTAGACAAGCTTGGACGCTGTCAATACTTCACAACCATTGATTTAGCTAAAGGTTTCCATCAAATTCAAATGGACAAGCAATCAATATCCAAAACAGCATTTTCAACAAAACATGGACATTACGAATATACTCGTATGCCTTTTGGTCTGAAAAATGCACCAGCAACATTTCAACGCTGCATGAACAATCTTCTAGAAGACTTAATTTATAAAGATTGTTTAGTTTATTTAGATGTTATTATCATTTATTCCACTTCATTGGAAGAACATATAATGTCACTAAAAAAGGTATTTGATAAGCTACGATTAGCTAATCTAAAATTGCAACTTGATAAATGTGAATTTCTGAAGAAAGAAACAGAATTTCTCGGTCACATTATCACAACAGACGGTATAAAACCAAACCCTAACAAAATAAATGCAATTATTAATTTTCCTATTCCTAAAACCACAAAAGGAATAAAATCATTCCTTGGACTCTGCGGATTCTACCGTAAGTTCATTCCCAATTTTTCAAAAATAGCAAAACCTATGACGTCCAAATTAAAGAAAGGAACAGTAATTAACACAAAAGATAATGATTACACGTCCGCCTTCGAGAAACTAAAAGTACTCATCACGTCCGATCCAATCCTAATATACCCCAACTTCGAAAAGAAATTTTCACTGACAACAGACGCTAGTAATATAGCCATAGGTGCTGTATTATCCCAAGAACATAAACCCATCTGCTATGCAAGCAGAACTCTAAACGAACACGAACTTAACTATTCGGCTATAGAAAAAGAACTATTAGCTATAGTATGGGTCTACCTATTCGGTAGAAAGATCGACATATTAAGTGATCATAGACCACTTGTAAATAAAATAAATAACATAAAAGATCCCAATATGAAATTAAAGAGATGGAAGATAAAACTTAACGAATACGATTATAATATTCATTATCTACCTTGTAAAGAAAATCATGTAGCTGACGCTCTATCTAGAGTTCAAATTAAGAAAAAACTTCCTAGGAGAAGATGACCCAGCTTCCCTGCTCACAACAGCTACTGTGCATAGTGCACAAGAAGACAACCAAAATCACATTTCAATAACAGAAAGACCTCTTAATTATTATAACAGACAATTCGAATTCATAAAAGACAATTTTGACGACGTCCAAATAATAAAATATTTCCATAAAACCAGAATTAAAATCAGTTATAAAGAAATGACTGATACCCTTGCTAAGGATATCATTAAAGAATACATTTGCACTAAGAAAAGTGTTATTTACTTTCCTGATGAGATCGACTTTCAAATATTTCAAAATGCGTATATTCAAATCATAAGTCCCGACAGTTTCACTAAAACTATGAAAACCAGCAGAAAACTAATAGACATTCAAACATACGCCCAATTCAAGGAAATCATTCTCAGAAAAACTCGCACTTCAGTTCAAATAACTTTACTATTACCCTGATTACCAAAAACTTATCCAAAACATCATAAACGAATGTAAAATCTGTAACATCGCTAAAACTGAACATAGAAACACAAAATTAATTCTTGAAACAACCCCAGAATCCTTTAGTCCCAGAGAAAAGTATGTCATGGATTTTTACTTAGTAAACAATAAACAATTCCTATCATGCATTGACATTTATTCTAAATACGCCTCCCTGATAGAAGTATGATAAATAGTAGAGATTGGCTTGAAACTAAAAGAGCTATTTTACGCATATTCAACGATATGGGTAAACCCATAGAAATAAAAGCCGACAAAGACTCCGCCTTCATGTGCATTGCACTTAAAATTTGGTTAGAATCAGAAGGAGTAACTTTAAATATAACAACAAGTAAAAATGGAATCTCTGACGTTGAGCGATTTCATAAAACCGTTAATGAAAAATTAAGAATAATAACAAGCGAAAATGAACCTGAAAACCAATTCACAAAATTTGAAAAAATACTTTACATTTACAATCACAAAACAAAACACAACAGAACTGGTCGAACCCCAGCAGACATCTTCATTTTTGAAGGAACTTCTGCCTATAACACTCAACAAAATAAAGTACACAAAATTGACAAACTCAATGAAAACAGACACGACTTTAACATAGACACAAACTTCAAAGAATCCCCTCTAGTTAGATCAAAAACGACTAACCCATTCAAAAAGACAGGAAATGTAAGACAAATAGATGATAAACATTTCGAAGAAACAAATAGAGGTAGAAATATAACACACTATAAGTCTAAGTTTAAAAAGAAAAAGAAAATTAATAAAAGTAAATATAATAACGATAATTCCAGGCTTACTCCCGAGCATGATACTCATGTTATGCCTCCTATCGACAATTAACACACAATACCTAGAAGTAACACCTATCCAGGCCAAAAACGGTTACCTAATCTTTCAAACCGGATCAATAGATTTACCGATAAACCACGAATATCATCACTTATCTATTAACTTAACTAAAACAGAAAATACTTATGAAGAACTTATTAAACAAACTCAACATTTTAATAACTCACCACAAATACAGTATCTAGTAGAAAAACTTAACCGAGAAATGAACGGTATACGAATTGTAAAACGTAGTAAACGCGGTCTTGTTAACTTTATGGGAACAATTTACAAATACTTATTCGGTACCTTAGATCAAGAAGATAAAGAAGAATTACAACAAAAAATAGACGACATCTCTAAAAATAATGTACAAATAAGCGAACTTAACCACGTAATAGAGGTCAGAAACCAAGGTATCGAATTGACCAACCATCTAAATAATAACTTTGAAGGAGAACAAATGATAAATCTAATAATTTTCAACTTACAACAATTCACTGAATACATTGAAGACATAGAGCTTGGTTTGCAACTGACACGCTTAGGTATCTTTAGTCCAAAACTTTTAAAACACGACTCATTAATTCACGTCAATTCTGAAAAACTTCTTAATATTAAAACTTCAGCTTGGCTTAAATCTGATACAAACGAAATCCTGATAATATCCCAAATTCCAAGAGAAATAACCAAAACACCTGTTTTTAAAATAATACCCTACCCAGACGGAAAAAGTTACATACTAACCGAAACAATACATGACAAATATTTTTCACACAATAATCAAACATACACGGCAAGTTCTCAAAGCTTAGTTGTAAATAAGTGTATAATTGGTATACTAAACCAGGTCCCAACACAATGTAGATACAGTAAAACACAATCTGATTTTGAAATAAAATATGTAGAACCTAATATAATCACAACTTGGAACCTTCCCAAGACTATCCTAAACCAAAACTGTATCAATAGAGAAACTATAATAGAAGGCAATAACATGATAAAAGCATTTAATTGTTCGGTCCAATTAGAAGAAATATTAATTACCAGCACAATGTTAGACTATACTCAAACGATCTATGTAAACAATAATGTAACAAAACTTGAACCACTCGAATACATCCAGGCAAAAGAAATAATCGAACAACACAATCAGACGAATAATATCTTTCAAATAATAACACTTGCAACATTAATCATGATAGTTATTATTGTAATATTGTACTTTATCTATAAATATAAAACTATACCCCAAAAGTTAATTGTAAAATTTAAAAATCAAACGCAAAAAATTGAAAATATTATAAGTCCTGAAACAGACAATACTCCACCCCCCAATACCCCTCTATTGTACCCTACTCTAAACGCCTGAGGACAGGCTTTTTTCTTAAGGATGGGGAAGTAACATATCTACACTTACAACTCCCCAATCACAACCACACACACTATTGTAAACAATCACACACACACGTTAATGTCTAAGTACGAAATGTATTCAAAGATCGAGAGCCCTTCGATTATGCTTAGCTTTCATCTACGCACAGCAAAGTGCAAAAGTCCGAAGTCCAAAGTCTAGACTCTGGGGCGAGCCAATGTCCACGTCCCCTAAACATTCCATCACTTGGCGAGCCAACTGAAATAACAAAAACTTCCGCCCACACAATCGTCTCAGGATTCTCAAATTACTACTATTTTTCGGGGCTCCTCTCTTAACGGGAGAATAGACACCTCTCTTTCCGGGAGAATAGACGTTGATAACTTTATTCTCTTAAACTTCGCTCTTAAGCTATCCCAATCCGCCTATATAAACCCAAAAATGTCCCCATACACCAGTTCAGTTCTGAGTACGTTATCAATCGCGATAACACTGCTAAGCCCATTTCAACCTCGAAGTCCATTATCCAACCTAGTGATAATCCAAAGGCTCTAGTTCTTCCTTTACTGGAAATAATAAAACGTTTAAAAGTAAATAAAATAACCTCCTGTGTCCTTTTTTTTATTAAACACTCGGTCTGAATTCGTAAATATAAATATTTTTCTTTTTGAGGTTTTACTTAAAAATTCTCACTACATAAATGAACTTAAAAACAATCATAACACAATTTTTAATAATGTATAAACTACCTTTAAAATAACTTCATAACATTACGTTATTTTTCAAAAGGAGGGAGATGTAGTATGCAAGTTATCCAACCCATGAACATAGCTCCCTTCCACAATTTATAAACAAATTCCAATTCTCAATCTCGTCGGAATTGCCCTTGTCTTTGTTTTTGTCATTGCCTTTGCCAGCACTCAGCTACCCGCTAACATAAGCAACCCAAACTTAACGTAAACACAGCTTCCGCTTGGAGACCAAGCCACGGCCGACTTATTGCGTATCAATCAAAAATTGCATCGATCAGCATAATTAAATTTCACAATGCAGTGGAAAATTTCCAGCATAAAGCTTTTATCGAAAGTTCGGTAATTTTCCGAAAGAAAAGCTTCTGGCCGAGGTTGATTGGATTAGGACTTAGAATTTGAAGATCAGTCTGAATCGGGAGTCTGAATCGGGACGAGATCGTCAACAGCTCGAAGTTAAACATAAGTTACCAAGTGTCTCGTAATAGTATAAGTGAAAAAGTTTATCACCAAATAAATGTTAAATAATAAAAAATAAAATTTATTTTTTTAAATAAATAAAGAGTAACAATTTTAATTGGCGCCCAACGTGGGGCGGCGTATTTAAAAGTTCTAAATAAATATTAACGATAATAAGTTAAAAATAAAACGGAACTCGCGCCGCCAACAATCCATATTTTTAGTGGAAAAATTAAAACATCCACAACAATACAACGACGCCTAACTAATGTGAAAGTGATCGTGATAAAAAACTTAATTGGAAATCAATAAATGCAATAATCCAATTAAGTATTTAACATAAAAAGGTGGACTGAATACTTAATACAAATTACGAGAACATAATAAACAATAATAATAATAACATAAACATAACATAATAAAAATTCAGAACTCAACTACGAAACCGAAGAAATTCAAATTCAAAATTCAAATTCAAAAATAAAAAGGCTATATAAAAAATTGAAGGAAGACCCCAATAAATAATTATCAAGACGACCCAATTGAAGGAAGACTCCAAAAAAGAATTATTAAGAACAACCAATTGAAGGAAGACACCAAAAAAGAATTATTAAGAACAACCAATTGAAGGAAGACCCCTACCCTCCACCAACTACGCTGAAGGAAGAACTCCTACGGAAAGTATCGTGAGCAGATAAAAACAACACTAAGTCTTTAAATAAAATTAAAAAAAAAAAAAATTAAGATTAAGATACAGAGAATACTACTTTGAAATTAAATATTACAATATCAATTTAATTTAAAACAATCTGGAAGATTTGATAAATAGTTTTGATAATTTAAATTTAAAAATGGCAACCGGAGGTTCAGTATCAACCCTTTCGGGCGGGATATCCAGCGCCAGTAATCTGACAATGGAATTAATAAACAGATTAATAAATGTACAGTTGAGTGAAGTAACCAGAAAACTTGAAGGGTTAGAAGAGCAGTTAGCCGCTAACAAAAATGAGGTAGAAGACTATAAGATCCAAACAATAGACCGAACCATAAAATGCGAAACTACATTAGAAGTAATTAAATCCTTACCAAAGTTCACAGGAGAAATAACCCAATATGTAGGCTGGAGAGAAGCGGCGGAAACCGCAATGAGTCTATATAAAATTGAAAGTGAACAATACTTTATCGCTTTAACAATTTTACGTAATAAAATCATGGGAGCAGCACACGATGCTCTAACCAACCATGGTACCGTTTTAAACTTTCAAGCGATTCTTTCTAGATTGGATTTTATCTATAGCGATAAAAGACCAATCCATATACTCGAAACAGAATTAAGCATCTTAAGACAGGGACGCATGACCATTAACGAATTCTACAACGAAGTAAATAAGAAAATGACGTTACTTATAAATAAAACTATAATGACTTATGGAAAGGACAGCCTAATAACCAAGGAAACAAATAAAACAATTAGGAGCAACGCGCTAAGAATTTTTATTTCTGGATTAAACGGTTCAATCTCAGAAACACTCTTCTCTCTCAACCCACCAGATTTGCCAAATGCTTTGGCCAAGTGTCAGGAATTAGAGTCTAACAACTTTAGAGCTCAATTTGCAAATAGGTATAATGGATTTAGAAGTGAAAACAGAAATCAAGGAAACAACCTTAGATTTGCCCCTAGACAGATTAATAATACACCAAATAGGATAAATAATAATTGGCCGCAAAACGGGAACTTCGGAGCGAATAACAATTGGAATTTTAATAATAATTCCAAAGTTCAACCACCACCACACCACAACTTCGGAACGAATAACAATTGGAATTTTAATAATAATTCCAAAGTTCAACCACCACCAGAACCTATGGAAGTAGACGACTCCATAAGAGTTCAAAATCGTCCGTTTAAAAATTATAATCATCCTAGGAATAATAACAACCAGTGGAGTTATAATAATAACCGACACAATTTTAATAATAATTTCCAAAGAAATAATTATAATCAATACCCAGCGCAAAAACACAACACAAGCGCAGGCCTTGTAAATCAGTCCGAAACACACCCCCCGATAAAACGGGAATCAACGGGAACAGTCAACCAGCCAGCTCATAAAACGAGAACCATTTTTTAGATCAGCACCTTACAGAGGGATGCCTCATATCACAAGGGTGGACAGAAAAACTAAAAGACAATTCAAAATATTAATAGACACAGGAGCCACCGCGTGTTATATAAAAAAGGGTATTTATGAGAATAAAAGGGAATTATCAATACATAAAAGAGTATCTACAGTTCATGGATATTCAATCATAAAATATTATCATTTGATAAATATATTTGGGGAACAACATTTATTCTATGAAATTGAGGGTTTAGAATCTGATCTATTAATTGGATTCAATTTGTTAAGAAAGATTGGAGCTAAATTAGATATCGAGAAAGGAATCATGGAGTATAAAGGAAATAAAGAGAAACTCCAATATTTTGACGAGGATAAAAACGATTTGTGTTTAATCGAGGAAAAAAATATTCTTCCATTAAAAGAATATATAATTAAAAAATATTTAGATGAGCAAAAGATATATAAAACCGAAACAGTTATTGCTGAAGGCAGTTTATATAGCTTGGGATCAATGAATCCTGAGCACGCCAGCGTAGATTTATCCGCTAATAAACAATATATCAGTTTGGGATCAAAAAATCCTGAGCACGCCAGCGTAGATTTATCCGCTAATAAACAATATATCAGTTTGGGATCAAAAAATCCTGAGCACGCCAGCGTAGATTTATCCGCTAATAAACAATATATCAGTTTGGGACTAAAAAATCCTGAACAAGCCGACGATGTTAATTCCGTCAGTCTTAAACCAAATAGCTTGGAATCCACAAATACCGAGCACGCAGTCGTTGAGTTTTCCGACAAAGAAAAAATTCATAACCTAAATATTATTTCAAATCAAATAAAAGAATTGGAAAATAAAGTTATGAATAAAATTGAAAAGGAGCATTCTAGAATAAATACGCAAATTCCTTTTCGTACCGATATTCGAGGAGAAATAAATACAGTCAATGACAGAGCAATTTATAGCAAACAATATCCTTATGCTATGTCGGTCTCAGATTTCGTTAATAATGAAATCGATAGAATGTTAAAAGAACAAATTATAAGACCAAGTAGAAGCCCCTACAATTCACCAGTTTTAGTAGTGCCTAAAAAAGGTCAAAACGAAGATGGATCTCCAAAACATCGATTAGTTATTGACTATAAAAAATTAAATGAAAGCACAATACCTGACAGATATCCGATGCAAGATCCGTCTGTAATATTATCTAACTTAGGGAAGTCAAAATATTTCTCAACCATTGATCTGGAATCAGGATTCCACCAAATTTTAATGAAAAATTCAGATATTGAAAAAACAGCATTCTCTATAAATAACGGAAAATTTGAATTCTTACGTATGCCATTTGGGTTAACAAACGCCCCTAGAATATTTCAAAGAGCAATGGATGACATATTGAGAGAACAAGTCGGAAAAACTTGTCATGTTTATATGGATGATATAATAATATTTTCTAATACAATTGAACAACATTACACAGATTTAATTCAAATAATAAATATTTTACAACAAGCTATTATGAAAATTTCTCTAGAAAAATCCAAATTCTTTAAATTAGAAACAGCATTTCTAGGTTATATAGTATCTCACAATGTAATTAAAACAGATCCTGAGAAAATGTCCACAATTATGAAGTATCCGATTCCACAAAACATTAGAGAACTTCGAAGTTTTCTAGGCCTCACCGGCTATTACCGTAAATTTGTCCGAAATTATGAAAAAATTGCAAAACCTTTAACCAAATACCTAGGAGGAGATAATGGAAAAATTTCTAGGAGAATGTCTACAAAAATTACAATACAGTTAGACGACCCAGCTGTTAAAGCTTTTAAAGAACTTAAAGATAATCTAATAGCACAAGTGGAATTAGTTCAACCAGATTATAACAAAAAATTCACTTTAACAACAGACGCATCAGATGTAGCTATCGGAGCAGTTTTATCACAGGATAATAAACCAATTACTTTCATATCCAAAACTCTAAATAAAACTGAACAACTTTATGCCACAAATAAAAAAGAATTGTTGGCAATAGTTTGGGCTCTTAAAAATCTCAGGAATTACTTATATGGTGTAATTGGTATAGAAATACAAACAGACCATCAATCTTTATCTTTCACAATCTCAGATAAAAACCCGAACGTAGAAATGAAAAGATGGTACTCCTTTATAGAAAGTTTCACCCCGAAAATAATATATAAACCCGGAACAACTAATGTCGTAGCCGACGCATTATCTCGAATAAAAATAAATAATATTACTAACAGCGACTTAGAACAATCAAACTCAGATCAAAATACACAGCATTCTGCCGAAAGTAGTTTTGAAAATGTAATACAAGAGACCCGAAAACCGTTAAATCAGTTTCAACAACAACTGTTATTAACAAAGGGGAGGTATACAATACATGAGTCATTGAATGTTTTTGATAAGACTAGACATATAATTGAATATGATACGCCAGAAAACTTAATAGAAATATTAAGGGAATATATAAAACCAAACATAACGGTAGGAATTCATTGCACTTTAGAAGATCTTTATCATATTCAATTACCATTAAAAAATAACTTTAACAACAAATTTCTTTATACTAAAATATTTCTACAAGACGTGGAAAATAACGAAGATAAGGCTATCATAATAGAAGAAACACATAGTCGTGCTCACAGAGGTTTAGACGAAAATTATAAACAAATTAATAGATTATTTTATTGGCCAAATTTATATATCAAATTAAAGGAATACATAAAAAATTGTACAATTTGCAACGAAAATAAATACAACCGGCATCCTATTAAAATTCCTATTGGAGAAGCTCCTATTCCAACTAAAGAAGGAGAGAATTTACACATAGACATTTATTACGCGCAAAGTCCTATTTTCTTAACCTGTATTGCCGCGTATTCAAAATTCCTGGTTGTAAAAGAAATTCAAAATAAACTAAACATCGAAAATAAAGTAATGGAATTACTCCAACATTTTCCCCACGCCAAAGTAATTATGACAGATAATGAACCGAGCTTCACCTCTGCTCAATTTAAATCCTTTGCACAAAGATGTGGTTTAACTCTACATTTCGCCGACCCTAGACACAGTACCTCGAACGGACAAGTAGAAAGAGCACATTCAACATTAACAGAATTAGCTCGTTGTATAAAAGAAGAATTTAATCTCACTGACTATTCTGAAATAATTATTAGAGCCGCAAAAGAATTCAATCAAAGCATTCATTCTACAACAAACCAAAAACCCTTTGATATTCTATATAATAAAATTAATCACGAAAACATTTACAGAATTCTAAAGAACACACAAGAAAAAATGTTAGTAACACACAATGAAGGTCGCAGAGAAAAAGAATATCACGTAGGTCAAGTTGTTTATGAGAAAAAACACGGCGAAAGAAATAAGCTAAAAACTAGATATAAAAAACAGGTTGTTAAGGAAAACTTACCTAACAAAGTTATAATAAATAGTAGAAACAGGACTATTCACAAAGACAACATTAAGTTTTAACAAATACCATATTTTTTTTATTAAATTACAGAAAATGCATTTCGTATTACTTTTAATAACATTCGTAATGATAACCACTTCAGAAATAATTGATTACTCCAATCACGAATTTTTCCTGTTCAAAGACAAAAAGGATGTCCTTACCTATGAATCATATGCTGACTTATACCACGTAACTAACTTAAGTTTTTATAAAGAAATAATCAATCTAGAATCAGGATATGTAAGAAAAGATAAAAATACACGGACACAATGGGAACTTACTTACGAAATACAGATAATAGAATTAATTTTGTCACAACTGATACCAACTAGATCAAAAAGGGGAATAAATGAGTTAGGCACTGTTTGGAAATGGTTAGCTGGAACTCCGGATCACGATGATTTCATTAAAATACAGAATAAAATAAATGATTTAATTGAAAACAATAACCAACAATTTATTATTAATTCCAAATTGTTTAAAGAGATAAAATCACTTTCCGATCATTTTAAAAACATTTTTATCGATCAAGAATTGCCATTAAGAAAACATCGCCTACGTTTATTAACATTTGACTTACAAAACATTATTGATACTATCACACTGGCCAAAATTGATTTATTCAACACAAAAATTTTAAACAATGAAGACATCAAAGAAATATTAGATCACGAACAACAGCCTGTACTTATTGCAGACTTAATGGAACTTAATTTTAAGAACGAACTTTTGAACAACTATTGTATTATAAGTAAAGATAAGACTTGTTTTACCCGCTTACTAAAATTCTAGAAAAGAATAAGAATATAGATATCATTCAAGAAGGTGCCATTCTAATAAATGGAAATAATATTGTGAACGATTCTCATTTAAATGGGTCATATTTAATAACATTTAACAGTACAACTACAATAAATAATATTTCATACACCAATTCAGAAAACAAAATACTTGAGTACATAACTACCAACCACTTTAAAAACTTAGAAATATCAGAATATATAAAATCAAACAATTCAGAACTTTCTCTTGACAACATTAATATTTTAAACCCATTTATTGAAATTTACAATTGGAAAATTTCAATTTCATTTATATTATTAATTTTAATCATTTTGTATTTCATTACTATATTAATAATAAAAATCAGGTATTATATATTTGTAACCAAACAAAAACGGCCAGAACCAGAAAAACCAAATAATGATGTAGAATTTTTAACAGAATTAAATGAACGTTTGAACGAAATTAATAATGAAGCGGGACGCGTCATTTTAGAGGGGGGAGAGTTATCCAACCCATGAACATAGCTCCCTTCCACAATTTATAAACAAATTCCAATTCTCAATCTCGTCGGAATTGCCCTTGTCTTTGTTTTTGTCATTGCCTTTGCCAGCACTCAGCTACCCGCTAACATAAGCAACCCAAACTTAACGTAAACACAGCTTCCGCTTGGAGACCAAGCCACGGCCGACTTATTGCGTATCAATCAAAAATTGCATCGATCAGCATAATTGAATTTCACAATGCAGTGGAAAATTTCCAGCATAAAGCTTTTATCGAAAGTTCGGTAATTTTCCGAAAGAAAAGCTTCTGGCCGAGGTTGATTGGATTAGGACTTAGAATTTGAAGATCAGTCTGAATCGGGAGTCTGAATCGGGAGTCTGAATCGGGACGAGATCGTCAACAGCTCGAAGTTAAACATAAGTTACCAAGTGTCTCGTAATAGTATAAGTGAAAAAGTTTATCACCAAATAAATGTTAAATAATAAAAAATAAAATTTATTTTTTTAAATAAATAAAGAGTAACAATTTTAATTTGCACACATATCGGTTAACCACTGTATTCATAATATACAATCACATTGTAGCACTCTGTTGCAATGTGTACATAAACAGTTCAGCCCAAGCGTATGTCGAGGGCAACATACCTAATTGCATGATCAGCAGTACTCACGCTGGCCAAGCGCTGACCGCTAATATGTGTGCCTATAGCACCCCTCCTCCAGCACCGTCGCTCGGCGACAATATATATAATTAAATACTCGTAATACTCATATGTGAAAAAAATATAATTTTATTTCACTGAATGATTACAATTTTTATTTTTGTTGAAGAACACCGACCGATTACAATTAGGTCTCAAACTGAACTCAACTGCTTATTCTGATTTGGTTGACGTTCAAGCCTCGGCATCGAGCTTTTCTAATATGGACTTTGGACTTAAGGGATATGATCAAGTGAAGAGAAAAAGCTTCTGACTTTAATTGTTTTATGCTTCTCTTGGATCAAGTGCACTTGCTCTTGGATACAAGGGTTTTAGCTTTATAATTTGACACTTTTGTTTTCGAGACTGCGAGTCCGAAGTTTGAACGTGGGGACGTGATGTTTAGTCTACTTGTGGGTGATTATTGGAGTTGGGATTTTTCCACTCAACCTTGGTTTTGAGGATCTTATGACCGTCCATTATGGTTTGGGGTTTTTTTTCATTCAACCTTGGTTTTGAGGATCTTATGACAATTTGTTCTTATATGATATTTGTTGGGTACATAGGGGGTGTATTTGGGTGTACATACTGTATGTGTAGTGGTGTGTAGGCATATGCTTAAGTCTTAGGGACTTATGGTATGGATATGTCAGTCCCCCAACCTTTGAATTTGGCCTGTCCTCAGGTCGTTAGATTTGGGTATATCATAATATTGTTTCCTAGCTGAATATCTTCATTGACATTAGTTTCTAGGTGCGGATGTTCTTCTCTTTGTTTACGGTATTTGACAATAATTTTCTTAGGTATATTTTTAAACTTATATGCTAAATACAGAGTCAAACTAATTATCATGATGATAAATGTTGTAATGCATATAATTTGATAGAAGTTATAGTGTTTTACATGGGCTCTTATCATTTCTTTTGTTTGTAAATGATTTATTGGTTCTAAACGTGTAACATTATTGGTGATATAAATTGTTTGTGTAAAATCTGCTAGGTTGTTTGAAATTAGAAACTCATCTATTTGCATGGTACAATTTTTAATTTTAACAATGTTGTTTCCAGAGATTATTATTTGGGTATTTGTACAATCCTGGTTGACAATTGTTTCAGGAATATTCCATGTTAAAAGTATATTTGGTTCTATGTAATTTATATGTGTATTTGCATTGAGTCTGCTCTTGTTTTATAAGTCCAATGATACATTTGTCAAATATTATTTTATCTGTATCCTTATGAAATACTTGGTTATCGAATATATAGAACTTATCGAATATTTGCTCGGTTAGAATATAGTTATGTTCATCTGAGTACGGAACTATTTGGAATATCGGAACTTTAGTGACTTCGTTAGGAACGTGGGAAATAATCAAAATTTCGTTCGTATCTGTCTTGAGCCAAGTTGATGTTTTTATCTTTAGCATTTTCTCTGAATTTACGCGTCTCAAATAATCGTGTTTTAATAATTTTGGGTTGAAGATTCCTAGTTTGGTTAATTGCATACCTAATTCTATATCTTCTATGTATTCTGTGAATTGTTGAAGGTTGAATATAAGTATTGCAATTTGTTGGCCTAGTTCTTTTTCTAATTTGAGCCTATTAATTATGTCAATTCCGCTGTTGATTATGTCGACAATCATATTTAAATCGTGGGTTTTTACGGAGTCTTCTGACATATTATTAATTTTGTCCTCTAGCTCTTCCCTATCATCTTCATCTAATGTACCGAATAAGTATTTAAAAGCTTTTCCTACTACATTTAAAAGACCTCTTTTACTTCGCTGAATTATTCTTATACCATTTATTTCCCGTTTTAGTTTATCGACTAAATATTGTATCTGTGGTACATTGGGATAATCTTTTGCTTCAGTAACTAGGTTTTCGAACATTAGCATTGTCTTTGTTATGTTTATACTCAAATAGTGGTATTCGTAGCTGGTTGGAATTTGCATTGTTCCAGTTTGGAATATAAGATATCCATTTTTCGCGCTTATTGGGTTTACTTCGATATTGCTGCATTTAACCATGGTGATAAATGATAAGATGCAACTAAGCATTACTAGGAATGTGCTGTGTGTTTTGCTCTTCATTGGTTGTTCTGGAATTATCGTATTTACTTTTATTGAATTTTTTCTTTTTCTTAAACTTTGATTTATAATGTACGATTTTCCTGCCGCGATTTGTCTCTTCAAAATGTTTACTATCTACTTGTTCAATTTGTCCTGTCTTTTTAAATGGGTTAGTAATTTTACTCTTTACAAGTGGAGCCTGTCTATATTTTGTGTCAACTTCAAAATTATGCCTATTCTTATTAAGGTATTCTATCTTATCAATTTTGTTTTGTTTTGCGTTAAAGTCTGGACTACATGCATATAGAAAAATGTCTGCTGGATATCGTTTGGTACTATTATGTTTAGTTTTGTGGTTGTATACGTATAATATTGTTTCGAATTTTGTGCACCTATCTTCAATGTTTTGTTCGTTTCCAATGATTCTTAGTTTTTCATTTACGGTTTTATGGAATCTTTCTATATCGGATACCCCATTTTTACTTGTTGTTACAGAAATTTCAACACCTTCGGATCTTAACCAGGTTTGCAAAGCTATGCACATAAAAGCTGAGTCTTTGTCCGCTTTAATTTCCTGTGGCTTTCCCATGTCATTGAATATTTTGGTAATGGCTCTTTTTGCTTCTAGCCAATCTCTACTTTTTACTTCTACTAGGGAGGCAAATTTCGAATAAATATCAATACAAGATAGGAAGATCTGGTTTCCTGTGAGATAAAAATCTATCACGTATTTTCCTTTTTCAGGTGTTGTTTCGTATGTCAGTTTTGTGTCTCGATGTTCTGTTTTCGCCAGATTACAGATTTCACATTCATTGATAATGTTTTGAATTAGCTTTTGACTATCAGGGTAATAGTATTCTTCTTTAAACCAATTAACGGTTTTTTCAATACCTGGATGTAAAAGTTCCTTATGTTTCTTTAGGATTAAGTCCTTAAATTCCGCATAAGTTAGTATGTCAATTAGCTTGGTTGTACATCTCAATAATTTTGTGAAATTGTTAGGGCTTATGATTTCGGTAAATGCCCTCTGAAAAATCAGAAAATCTTCATCATTAGGGAAGTAAATTGCACTTTTCTTGGTGCACACATATTCCTTAATGAGGTTTTTGGCGGATTCAAGTGTCATTTCTTTATAGATTATTTTAATCTTTAATTTTTGAAAGAAGTGAGTTACACTTGTTGTTCCATTGTCGCCTTTTTCTATCTCTATTTGTCTAGAGAAGAAGTTGATTGGTCTTTCTGTTATGGATATATAATTCAAATTATCTTCATTGGCACTATGTATAGTTGCCTTTGCGCTGTTTGCGACTTCGCCAACCATGACTTCTTCTATCTTTGTGCGGGAAAGAGCATCCGCGACATGATTTTCTTTGCCTGGAAGATATTTTATTTTATAATCAAATTCATTAAGTTTGATTTTCCATCTTTGTAGTTTCATGTTTGGTTCTTTGATATTATTGAGCCATACCAGTGGCTTGTGATCACTCATTATTTCAAATGGCCTTCCAAATAAGTATGACCTAAAATATTTTGTTGCCCAAACTATAGCTAACAATTCTTTTTCAATAGTAGCATAGTTAATTTCGTGTTCGTTTAATGTTCTGCTAGCATAACAAACGGGCTTATGATTCTGTGATAATACTGCACCAATAGCTACATTACTTGCATCAGTTGTTAGAGAAAAGGGCTTTGAAAAATCAGGGTAGATTAATATCGGATCTGATGTTATCAAAACCTTTAGTCTTTCAAATGATTCGATGTAGTCTTTGCATTTCGTATCTATTACAGCACCTTTCTTTAGCTTAAGGGTCATGGGTTTAACTATTTTTGCAAAGTTAGGAATAAACTTGCGATAGAATCCACATAATCCCAAAAATGACTTTATTTGTTTGGGTGTCTTAGGTAATGGAAAGTTTGTGATCGCTTTGGTTTTGTTTGGGTTAGGTTTGATGCCATTTGTTGTGACGATATGTCCTAGGAATTCAGTTTCTTTCTTCATGAATTCACATTTATCTAGCTGCAATTTCAAATTGGCTTCTCTCAGTTTTTCAAAGACTTTCTTTAGAGATAAAATATGTTTTTCCAATGAAGTGGAATAAATAATAATATCGTCTAAATAAACTAAGCAATCTTTGTAGATCAAATCTTCCAGAAGATTATTCATACATCTCTGAAAAGTAGCTGGAGCATTTTTTAAACCAAAGGGCATACGAGTATATTCATAATGCCCATGCTTTGTGGAAAAAGCAGTTTTTGCAATAGAATTTTCATCCATCTGTATTTGGTGAAAACCTTTAGCTAGATCTATTGTCGTAAAATATTGGCATCTACCCAATTTGTCCAATATTTCGTCCATTCGAGGAATGGGAAATTTGTCATTAACAGTTATCTCATTTAGATTCCTGTAATCGACTACTAACCTGAATTTTTGTTTCCCAGAGGCGTCTGCCTTCTTGGGGACCACCCAGATAGGAGAACAGTAAGGAGATTTTGATTTGCGAATAATCCCTTGTTCTATCATTTCTTTAATTTGTTTGTTGACTTCTTGGTCAACGCTTTGGGGGTACTTGTAGGGTTTACGGTATACTGGATCTTCATGTTGAGTTTGGATGACATGTTTAATTGTACTTGTGAAGGTCAAATTTTCGCCCTCTTTGTACTGAATGTCTCTATATTCATATAGGACCTTCTTTAAACATTCAACTTCCTCTACATTTAAATGTTCGAGTCTATACTCGTTACATTCGCGTAACTCATTGTTAATCGCGAAGTTGACTATATTGTCGTCAATGGAATCGAGATGTGTTACATCATTGTCCACTGTGTCATTAACAACATTTGAAATGAGGCATTTAGATGATGCGGTCTCTTTCTTTTGTTGTTGACGCTTTGGCTTAAAGCCTTTAGATGTGGTCTTAGCCTTTTGCATCTTTGGATTGATTTTCTCCATAGGAGCAGAGTCAATCTTTTGCTGTGGGTCGAGGCATTTGGATGCGGTCTCGCCCTTCTTTTCATCATACAAAAACTTGAATGTTTTTGACCCTAAAATTACTGTATTATTATCGTAGTTTATTTTTGCTTTTGTATCTTCTAAATATTTTCGACCTAACAGGAAATCATAATTGTCGGAAAATTTATGGATATAGAATTTTTGAACAGACGGACAGACTGAAGTGGGTTT
The DNA here is from genome assembly GCF_004382145.1 of Drosophila mauritiana. NCBI lineage: Eukaryota > Metazoa > Arthropoda > Insecta > Diptera > Drosophilidae > Drosophila > Drosophila mauritiana. The sequence continues at coordinate 112,230 of NW_022881549.1, forward strand.
TATTATTATACTTTTCTTTAGTATAATTGGACCTTTAATAGTGTATACTGTTAGATTTTCTTCGTTTTCTTTTATGTTTTCAAAATTTTCCTTTATAATATTTATTGATGATCCTGTGTCGATCATTCCTTTGTACGTTTTATTATGATAGGATATCTCTACATAGGGACTGGTGTGTCCTTCTCTTTCATTTGAGTGTCCGAGGCAGCTTGATGAAAATTTACATCCATTCTGTACTGGTCACTCTCACTCTCGCGTTGTCTTTTTATTGGTTTTTGATTATTAAAATTATTCGAGGTCGAGGGTTGGAAGTTAAGAGGATTATTTTGTTGGGCTTGATTCAAATCCCTTCTATATGCGTGATAATTTCCTCTTAAATGATTTGGTATAGGACGGGGTGAATACTGATTTTGTTTTGGTATAAATTGGTCTGAATTTTGAGGTGCTGGGTATTATTATTCGGATTCATGCCAGAATGATAATAATTCTGATTTCTGTTATTGTAGTATTTCTGGTAATTATTTTGATTATTGTTTCCCCTGTTCCTATTTTTGTTCACTTCTGATCTACTTGGACGGTAATTTTCTGGATTAGCATCATAAAGTCCTACCTCCATTGATGCTTGTTTTAATTTGTAAATAGTATCAATATCTTTGCGTGCTAATGTCATGTAAATTCTATCCGGCAGTTTTCGATCTATTACAGTTTTAACAGTCCTGTTCAACATATCTGTATAGTTTGATTTAACAACGGGATCATTTTCTAACTCTAACTTATCAAATATAATCCAATATTGTATCTCTAGTCTCTCTATAAACTTACTGATGCTTCCTGGGTATGGTGTTTCCTCTAGTTGTCTCATAATGGTTGTATATGGCCTGTGATCCTTGAATGCCATTGCTAATGCTTCCTTCATTTCCATCCATGTTGTCGCTCTTTCTTGGGTTACGACTTCTAGTGCTTCATCCACTAATACTCGCTTCACTGCTCCATATACGACATGTGCTTGTCTCGGGTCTTGTGTTGGGTATAAATTAAGTAGTTGTTCTATTTGATTTACAAATCCAGATAGTTTTCCAGGTGTGCCATCGTAGTGATTTAATTCTTTTATCTGGTTCAATAGTTGGCTTAGATGGATTTCTGATAGTTGTGGAACCGACATGATGTATTTGTTTTCTTCGGTTTTAGTTTTTAAATTTTTAAGTGTTTGGGTTTTTAGATTACGGAATTGAAAGTCTTTTAATTAACTTTGGTTCCGACCGCACGGGATTTTTGGTTAAGTTTTACTTTCACGTAGATTCTTTTGCGGATCTCAAAATAATGTTAGAATCACTGTTTTTAATTCGCTAATCCTGGATAGTTAGTCATATAACGTATCCTTTTAATGGATTAGTACCGTACTAAAAGGACTCTTTTATTTATTGGATCCTACCGACTGCGCCAATTAAATACTCGTAATACTCATATGTGAAAAAAATATAATTTTATTTCACTGAATGATTACAATTTTTATTTTTGTTGAAGAACACCGACCGATTACAATTAGGTCTCAAACTGAACTCATGTGCTTATTCTGATTTGGTTGACGTTCAAGCCTCGGCATCGAGCTTTTCTAATATGGACTTTGGACTTAAGGGATATGATCAAGTGAAGAGAAAAAGCTTCTGACTTTAATTGTTTTATGCTTCTCTTGGATCAAGTGCACTTGCTCTTGGATACAAGGGTTTTAGCTTTAGAATTTGACACTTTTGTTTTCGAGACTGCGAGTCCGAAGTTTGAACGTGGGGACGTGATGTTTAGTCTACTTGTGGGTGATTATTGGAGTTGGGATTTTTCCACTCAACCTTGATTTTGAGGATCTTATGACCGTCCATTATGGTTTGGGGTTTTTTTTCATTCAACCTTGGTTTTGAGGATCTTATGACAATTTGTTCTTATATGATATTTGTTGGGTACATAGGGGGTGTATTTGGGTGTACATACTGTATGTGTAGTGGTGTGTAGGCATATGCTTAAGTCTTAGGGACTTATGGATATGTCACTATATATATGTAGGAATCGCATATATGCGTCGGTGCGCTGCAGGCTATGCCGGCAGCGCTGCTCCTCGACTTAGGCTAAGAAACCATTGTATGTAGATCGCCAAATTATTGACGAATTAACTTCGAATGGAGCGGGACCATCCCTGCTCCTACAAATCAATAAAAAGTAAATTCAAAACTGAAAACCAATCTTTCAACTGGGTGTTACAACATAAGGCTGGAAAATCGGTATTGCGTCACAATCTTCAGCATCCGCAATTATTACAGCAGCGGACACAGCAACTGCCTCAAAAGAAAAAACATATAATACAATAGCAACAGTCAAACAGTGCCAATGGCAATACAGGGGTGTCCTACGCTGCAAAAGGTAATTTTAAATATTAATATTATACAGAAGCAACATTCACTGCAACAACGAGAAGACAGTAATCAACACAGCACAGATTTCTTGATGAACAATCGCTTGTGGAGCAACAACAACAACAATTTCAGCAATGGCAACAACAGCTCCAACAAAAGCAGCAACAGCAATTTCTCAAGTGGCTTCAACAGCAACAACCACTGCTTAGAAAAGCTTGAAAATATCGTATTTGAAATGGCTAATAATATAAATCAATGGGCTTGAGCTAAGCACCAGTCTCATGACAAAGTTTCGGCCTCGCAATGAACCACCATAAGGTTCTTATATGGAAAGTCAATGGCATTTCATGCAAAGCCAGAGAAACTGAGCTCTTCGCGCACAACAACAGCGTCGATATTCTTCTCTTAAATGAGATTATGCTGAACAGAGGAGAAACAGTGATAATGTATGGATCTGCGACGTGTGTGTTATTATTATTTAGGTAAATAAAGCTTAGAAATAGTAAAAGCCGAATCTATGATATGTACATCACAAAATAAGTGCGCGCTTTTTAAAAATATCAAATTGGAAAAGACCAAACAAAAAAAAATTTAACTGAAAGCTGAATATAATGCGCATTTTAAATAATAAAAATGGTTCCTTTACATACATCATATTAAGACAAATGACTTAATAAGTATATGTCGCAGCGTTGGCATTTTCTTGCTCCTGATCTTCCATATTAGCAAATAAACCTTTCGAGTGAAGCGAATTCCAACCGGCGTGCGCGACTGTCTGTATGCAACTGATCGTATTTTCTACGCATCGATCTATCCTTTACACACGCTAGCTGGACTACACTTGGCGACAGCGCGACAACGCTGTCGCCTCACTCGTAACGGTACTTTGGCGCCAGTCATATTCTACGTTGTAGTCAAATTCTAAGAATGTCCTCACAATATACCAAGCTCATTGCGCAGCTGTGTCTTGCAAGCACAGTGGTCAAACCATGCTAATAATATGACAGACACGTACAGTGGTCAAAATACATTCGTAATGCGACACGGCCTTCCTGACATAATACACGTCCTCGTGTGTTGTCTTAAATCTACCACATAAGTGATAACACTTCAGGATTCAAAGACTCCCTGGATATTTCAAAGAATTATTTCCATTCAATCCTTTTCTGATTCAAATTAGTTTCAACTTTAGTCTTATCATAACATGACTAAATTACTTAAATTTTCGTAACACAACTCAAATTTAACAAATCATACCACTCGTGTAATTCCTTTAACACATTTTTCTCTTATTCTTTAAAATCAAACATATTTTGTAGTTCCTTTTACAAATAATTAACTTATCTTTTGTGTAGTTCCTTTTACACATAATAAACCTATCTTTAGTGTAGTTCCTTTTACACATAATTAACTTATATTTTGTGTAGTTCCTTTTACACAAACTGAACTTATATTTTGTGTAGTTCCTTTTACACAAACTGAACTTATATTTTGTATAGTTCCTTTTACACAAACTGAACTTATATTTTGTGTAGTTCCTTTTACACAAACTGAACTTATATTTTGTGTAGTTCCTTTTACACAAACTGAACTTATATTTTGTGTAGTTCCTTTTACACAAACTGAACTTATATTTTGTGTAGTTCCTTTTACACAAACTGAACTTATATTTTGTGTAGTTCCTTTTACACAAACGACCCCCGCCATAACAAGTCTCTTCTGCTATGGTGCGGTCTTCAGTTTCTCTATTATGTCACACTGTCAGGCTCTTGCTGCACTCCTTGCAACGATCTCACGCATCCTCATGCGTCATGGTCTCTCCGGACCCTCATAGCTGTAGCCTTGTGAATAATTAACTCAGAGTCTATGGTCTCTACGAGTGCCTCAGTCGGCGATCTCTCGCTGTGGTCTCTACGAGTGCCTCAGTCGGCGATCTCTCGCATTGGTCTCTACGAGTGCCTCAGTCGGCGATCTCTCACATTGATCTCTACGAGTGCCTCAGTCGGCGATCTCTCGCATTGGTCTGCGTCTACCTCAACAGGCATCGACCATAACTATTCGTGGGCCTACTATACGTTCTCTTGCTTGTCAAAGATCTCAACACATATCGGTCACCATCAAGCTTTTCCGCCATTACATATGGCCCCAAACCTTGGGTTTAGCTTTGTTTGATGCCACTCTTCACTCTTGAGCAAGACATGGTCGCCTACATTGAATCTTATTTCTTATATTGAATCTTTTTTTATTTATGAAATTAAAATTACAAATCTTTACGTAGCTAGAACTTGTCACTCATAAGCACAGCACCACTAATTCATCCTTTCAATATGGAATCAAAAAAGTATGGAACGGACTCACCGGTTGAACTTCACAATATTCCTGATGGTGGAGCTACAGTACAGATGTCAACACGTTTCTCGGTTATTTGGTCGTTTCCTCGTGATCGTCCTTTTTGACAGGCGGATGCGAAGTGCCCAAACTCGTCGCATTTGAAACATTTGACTGTTGATCCCTGCGTTGAACTTCCGTTGTGACTTTGATTTTGTGACCTCTGCCGAGCACGACATTCAGCATATTTATGTCCAGTCTTTCCACAATAATTGCATTCCACTTGAGAGAGATACTTAGACTTTTTACGCTCCTGGTCTGTTGTAGATGCGTCGTCATCAAGGTTCCGTTTTTTTAAAAGTGTGCGCTTGTAGTTGTTGTTGCATGTCATTTCGAGTTTTAATATTGTTTGTAAAAACCCAGCGCGACAATTTGTCATCAATTTGTGCCATGTGAGCCAGAGTAAGTGAAACTGCAATTTCCTCCAGATCAATAGATTTAAATTTGGACATAAGTAAGGTGACGATTCGGTTTCCATATTCGGTGTAACTTTCTCCAGATTTTGGTCGCCCGTTCAAAATTTTCATCATTGTGGCAGCAGACGTTTCGATGCCAACGAAGCGTTGAACGAAGAGTTCTTTAAATTGTGGCCATGTGATGCCAGCAAAGCATATTTGGGACAGCCATTGTGATGCACTTCCCTCTAGCGCCTTACTTAAAGTTATCATCAGGCTGCTACCTTCGGGCATTTTATCAGCAAAAATAAGATCCACTGTTGTACACCAAGCGGAGGCATCTGCACCAGGTCCCTCAGGATGAAACTTTGGGAGAGTTATATGTTTTCCCTTTTCATCAGTTGCCGATGCCTTTGGTGTCTGCATATTTTTGATGATCTCCAATAGGTTGTTGTTTTGCACTTGTAAAGCTGCCAGGTATGCATCGGTGATATTTGTAGGCAAAGCAGATCCCACTTCTGATGTCGCAGCGTTGGCATTTTCTTGCTCCTGATCTTCCATATTAGCAAATAAACCTTTCGAGTGAAGCGAATTCCAACCGGCGTGCGCGACTGTCTGTATGCAACTGATCGTATTTTCTACGCATCGATCTATCCTTTACACACGCTAGCTGGACTACACTTGGCGACAGCGCGACAACGCTGTCGCCTCACTCGTAACGGTACTTTGGCGCCAGTCATATTCTACGTTGTAGTCAAATTCTAAGAATGTCCTCACAATATACCAAGCTCATTGCGCAGCTGTGTCTTGCAAGCACAGTGGTCAAACCATGCTAATAATATGACAGACACGTACAGTGGTCAAAATACATTCGTAATGCGACATATACTAAATAATTAAAGCAAATGCAAAGGAAATTATTATAACTACTGTAATTTGAATCATAAATTTTCCAAAAAGAAAATATTACATTGAGAAATAAATATTTCATAAAAATAATAATTATTTTTTAATTTCATAAAAAAATAATAATTTTATTAATAAATAATAAAAATAATAATATTTCATAATAACAATTCGTAAAAAATAATAATACGCAGTAGAAAATAAAAATTAATAAAATATATAAAAATATGAAAACAGTTTGTTGCAAAATTCATATCTTCAGGCACGAAGTGCGGACACAAGCACTCAACAATCATTGCCTTATTAATTTTTCTCGCGCCGCAAGCTGAATACCCTAATGACAAGTATTCTAATATAAAGTCATTTTCGAAATTTATTTTGTAATGTACATAGATTCGGCTAGTACTATTTCTGAGCTTTATTTAAATAATAATAACGTTAAGGCAATGCAAAACAAGAATTTTTCGCATTTTGCCAATTGATAAAAAATAATATAGATTTAAAGTCAACGAACTTCTAAGGTGAAGGGCATATTTTGTCAAATTTACAATGCATGAGCATACGTGTGCACACATACAGTTGTCTGCTATCACTGTATGCGTTGAAAAGAGCTGTTTGCTGTAGCGCTCTCCGCTCTTTCTCTCTCGAACCAAAACTCGAGAGAGCCTGGAGCCACCTCTAGAGCCACGGCCAAAAAATCGCGTGCCAAAAAACCGTATGGCGTTACGCATCTTGTTATTCTAGTGTCTTTGGTAGGTGGTGACTGGAATGCGCGACACTGGCTATGGGGAGATATATACAACTCACCCAGGGGGCCATTTCTAGCTGTGGGTCTAATATTCTTGCAACGGGATCACCTACAAGGTACCCATATGTGTCAAGTCATACGCCCACCTGCATTGATTTAGCATTGCATCACGATATACCGCCCACCTACAAGCAGTACAAGCATAAGCTCTAATTGGGATCTTGACTCTGACCATTTGGCTCTAGTCGTCATGATACAAACGGCTGGATAAGCGCCTCACTCTTGGGGCTCAATTAAAAACAAGAACCGAAAGGTGTGGCCAAAGAATGCAGCAACTAATATGGTTTATAAATAAAAGGAGCACTATGTCGCTTAGATCCAAAAGAGCAGTATACGTGCATTGTATAGCTCCAATTTCAGATCTGGCGGATTGCTGCCAAATCCAAGCGACTACAAGTAATGCAGAACCGAACCCTACGGCAGATAACTAACTGTCCTTGGTACGTGCGTGGCTCCACCGTGACCTTAATCGACACACTGTGGAAGAACAGATTTGTAGACATTCCAGCAGAAACAACGATCGACTTGTTAGACACAACCGTAACCGCAAGGAGATTAAATGCAGCTAGGCCGTAAAGGCGACTTAAAAGATTGGGATTCAGCAAAACGATTCGTTAATCGTCCAGGCCTCCCACAACCTGAATGTAATCCTCGTGAGAGATTTGAACTAGGGGCAGAAATTCTTTACCGAAAAATACCAGTGGTGACGCGGTCCTTCAGGTGGTCAGGTCTTCAGGTCTGTTATAAATCAAGTACATGAGTCGATAATGGATATAGGTTGGGAAATGACACTAGATAAAGTTTACGATTTTTATTTGTTTGACAATATGTAAAAATATGTTAGAAAATTTGTTGACATCCTTATATCATGCAAAATTTCCAAATCACACTCAGGAAATATATTCTGAGTCAGACCAAAAAATAAACTTGCATATAATTGACTATAATTACCACCGGTGCTAGTAGAGTTAATAGTCAAGTGGAACGAACCATGAGCACATTGAAAAATATGTTAACGGCGGTTGAAACTGGATTGCAGTCTTGACAGGATGTGTTAGGGGATCCATTGTTGGCAATCCATTGTACAAGGCGAGTCCTCTTGAAATGTTATTGGGAAAGGTGGCACGCCCATTAGGATTACTTCCACCTGGTGACATTGAAAATTATGTTGCTCTTCAAATGAAGAGCACAAACTGAGAAGAATGCTTATGACAAAAAGCGATTTGATAAAAATAAGGCAAAAGTACCTAGGCAAAAAGTAGGAGAATTTGTGCTACTTAAAAGCGAAGAAAGGCGTCAAACCAAGTTGAATCCGAAATGTAAGGGGCCTTTTGAAATAATACAGGTTCTGGAGGGTGATAGGTACACTTTAAAGTCCTTAACCATTAAAAGAAATTACAAATATGCACATGCAGATTTGAGAAAATTGCCAGAGGAGCTGAATGTGTGTGATGATTTTAATAATAATGTTGAGAGGGATAAAACATTAGATGAGAGTGATAAATCAGTTGGTGCCGGTGTATATGAAAATGTTGAAGTCACTGAAGAAGGTGACGAAGACCAACAGGGTGACGAAAGTTTTATTGCTGATCAAAGATATTGGCAGAGACCATATAAAGACAATAGACCAAATAAAATAATGCAAGCACAAGTCAATGTGCTGATGTTTGTTTTGATCATGGCGTGTGGGGTAATGAGTAACTCTAATGTCGAATGAAGAAGAATTATTAATCTTGTTTATAATTACTTTATAAAAAAAAACCAAAGATGTTGGTTAAGGAGGCTTGATACTGTTTATACGAGTTGAAATGGAAATATGAAATCTTTTGTTAAAAAAAAAAGTATAGAAAGACAATTGATGGCCTTCATTACACCAGTTCGTGTTAGAGTCAGGATGGCCGTATCGGAGTATAAAGATTGCTAGTATATATTTCGCATGAACTCGAATTATTTCATCATTTTATGGTATGCGTCTTTGCATTGTTTTTTCGGTTGTTTTTCTTCGGCGCTAAAATACCGTTGGAGCGGGGCGACAACGATGCGCCTAGATGAACGACGAAGCGTCACAACGTTGTCGCCAAGTGTGGTTCGAGGTAATTGCGGGCCAGTTAGAAAAAAAATAGATCGGTATGATTGACGTATCGCCTGCGAAAACATCGAAACTCGCTACGCTTAATGGAAGACGAACATACATACATATAGATTTATAGAAGTTATTCACGCTAAAGATTCCGATTTATCTGCACTGGCTTCTCAACCAGTGATTCAACCTGTGCTGATTAGTTTACCTCTACAAGTGAATATTGAGCCTAGACTACCGGCACAAGTTGGCTCTTCAGAAATACAATCTGCAGTGCAAAAAACACTCACGGTGGTTCCACTAAGGAAACAAATTTTCCTTTTCTGGTTTCCCCCGATTTAACAAAATGGTAGCCGATAAAATAAAATGAAAGTCAAAAAATTTAGCTGTTCTCACAATAGGAACCTACCTTTCTAGTTAACTGTCCAAATGAGCTTTGTAAAGCGTTGTAAAACCGGGTAAAATCGTTGTGAAAGAGTTTGAAGCTATGATTATAAACTAGAGAGAGCATTATACTCGAGTTCACCGATTATTAGATAGCCTTTACTCAGTTAAACCCGTTTTCCGTCGTTCGCGATTTTATTCGGCCTTCACGACCACACCTACCTTTTGTTTCCGCGATCCTTGACGAGCAGCCTCCTCGTGCTACTCCTTTACTGCTTGCCTGCGCCAGCGCTGGTTGTGTTGGCCGACGTTAACGTTTCTTGGCTGCGTACCCTCCCTGTCCCGCTCTCGCGCTATAACGGGCCAGTCTGTGTGTTGAGTGACTTCTATGTTGATTCTATACCTTGTATCGTCTTCCCCCTTCTTCGCCAAAAGATACCGTTTGGTACCGTTTAGCCCGCTCAAGTCACTGATATGAGCCGTTTTCACTTTCCTGGTTGCTGTTAATTTTTTTATTGTGAACGGCCCGTCAAATCTCGGTAGCATTCTGTAGTCTCGGCTCCCTTCGCTGCGTAATGAATGTATCCAGTGGTCTCTGCCACACGTGTGTACCGTCAGTCCTAGTCCTCTGATCGGCACCTGTGAACTGCGCGAGTTACCAGTATCTCCTGAGGGAGGTGTACTTCCGTATGGAATTTTGATTAAAGACAATCGGTAAGAATGCTTATGTTGTATAAATTGTGGTGATCATTTGAGATCGCTGTGCGATGAACTGCTTCTAGGTGGCTTGGCGGGTGGTACCGAATTGCGTATACACTGTATGGTCGATTCGGTAACTCGCGATCATTGTTTTGACGGACCTGTTGGCCATTTCCGTGGGGTTCTCTTGCGGGGTATATGCAGCCGTGAGCTGGTGGCGTACCCCTAGCTCCTCCATAAAACTCCTGAACGCCCTAAAAAACTAATCCCATTATTAGTCAAGATAATTACGCTATTGGGCTTATATCCCAATAATTTGCACATATGTTAGGCTCCTTGGTCCGTGGTTCAAGGTGGTTCAAAATCAATGATATAATTCCGGAAAATTAACGCACTGTAATCAGCACTTTGGGGCTCCAGCCTCACCCTTCTTCGCACCCTTCTGCTGATTGCCTGTTTGATCATTGTCCTTCGCACACACCCTGCGGCTCGTCTCCTGCAAGGGTTGTCTCGAAAGGATTTCCGCGATGTTTCCTATACGATGTTTCAAAATCGTTTTGTTGCAGTTCTAGCGCCCACACTGCAATTCTGCCGAACGGGCGGCCTCTCTATGCTCTCTACGCTATCACCACGAAGTTGCCCTCCAGGTACGGCCTCAATTGCTACGATCTCTTATTGCTAAGCATTCTTTTTCCGTTGCAGAGTTTTTTCTCCCCGCTGCGTTCAGCGTTCTACTGGAGTAGAAGATCACCCGCTCGCCGTGATCGGAGTGCTGTGTGAGGATGGCGCCCATCCCATAGTCACTGGCATCCGCATGAATCGGTTCGGCGACCAGCCTGGACTTGACGGCCTCTTTAGGAGCGCATTCAGGGGTCTAGATTCGCAAAATCGCGTAAGAAACGTCTGTACAACGGCGTCACTCCCAAGTACTGTCTCAGCTCCTTCACGTTTCCTGGAGGCTTTAGCGCTATTGCCGGTACCTTCTCCCGATCCTTGATCTGTCACGTGGTGACCCAAGTATTGTTGCTCGGTTGATCGTCTTGCATTGTTACCTTAAGAATTCGTCAAGACCCTTCTCCGAGAAGACCGCAGACCTCTCCACGATTGCTACCGGTATTGTCTGCCCGAGTTCTATGTGTCCATACCGTCCATCTGCCATCCGAGTTTAGCACAAAACCACGCTGCACCGGATCCGGCTCCCGCCTGCTGTTGCTGTTCCTCGACGGGCCTGCGCTGTCTTCTTGGTACCTCTTGCCGCGTTTTGTTTTCCCCTTGAGAAATCCGGCTGGTGTAGGGCCCTGTAAGTCCGCTCTAGATCGAATCGTTTCCTTTGGGTGCCAGCTATTCGAATTCGCATGAACGTGCACAAGGCTGGGGTGGTGTTCTCCTTTATCCTCGGCATCGTCTCCTTCTGCGACATCCATAATGGTCGCATTAGGGTCTGCATTTCCTACATATAGTCTTTAAAATTCTCGCCGTGTCGCTGCTTCCTCTGCCTGACCTGGTCAGCCAGCTTTGTCGTGAAGCCTCTTGGCAATTGTATCGATTACAAAAAAACTTTTTGCCACGCGCACTCTAACGCCCCAAAATCGCCCAAAACTGACATGCCCACATTTTTAAAAATTTTTTGGATATAAATTTAGAATTCTTTTAGTCTTCTAAATTTCTATCGATTTAAAAAAAAATATATATATATGTCGGCGCATACTTTTGTAAGCTGGGTGATGTGCTAGAATATTTCACAAGAATAATAATTCCATCAGCTCGGGGAAATCATTGGTATGTCAGCATATTGTATTATGTGTTAGAATATTCCAGAAGTACAGTAATTTCATCATTTCGGGAAAATCATTGGTATTTCATCATATTACAATATTACATACTGCGTTGCTATTGGTCGGCTGTATTTTTGCTTTGGCATCTCCCGTTACAGCGCGGCGGCAGCGTGTGGTCGATGTCGCCGAGTGTGGTTCGAAGGTTAGCACGGAGAAGAAGTGAGTGACACGAATTAATTGTGTGTAGAACTTCGGTGCGTTCGAAACTCGCTGCGCGAAATGGAGAATAATAATTGTGCTCCGACATCAGAAGTGGGATCTGGCTCGCTGCCTAACACTCTAGATGGGCCGTGGCGCGTTTTAATGGAAATACAAAATAAAAACTTGATCGAACTTGTTAGAGCAATACAATCAACGGCATCCGAAACAACAAATAAAAATATTATGGTGTTTTGGTAAATTCAACGCGGACCTTGATGGTGCAGACGCAACGGCGTGGTGCTCTACGGCAAATATTATTTTGTCTGAATCAACTAATGACGTCGCTTATTACGAAGTGGCGTGAGATGGATGTGGAGGAAATAGCTGTTTCTGTGACGCTTGCTAAGTTGGCTCATGTAGATAGCAGGCTGCAACGATTAACATTTACTTCAAATGTGCGCACAAGAAGTGAATTACAAACTGAGCTTAAAGCATTTACGTTTAATAAACGAAAGAAAACTCCGCAAGAAGAAATGCCTCCAGCTGACATAAAGCGCCAGCGACTTTCAACCATGAGATGCCATTTCTGTGGAAAACTCGGTCACAAGATGATCGAATGTAGAGCTAAACAGCAGCAGCAATTTTCGTCTAATGCCAAGGACAGCAACGACAGGAACCCTTTTGGTCACCGTCAAAAATCGGATGTGACTTGTTTTAATTGTGGCGAGCGCGGTCATATTTCAACACACTGCAGCAAGCCCAAAAAGGACAAAGGCACGCATCAAGTGAAAAGGTTGGAGCTATGCGAGGTTGTCGAACCCAAGGGAGAGATGATTCATCAAGGCAAGACATTTTCGACAACGTTTGACTCTGGAGCGGAATGTTCTTTAATTAAACAAAAGCAAAGTAGCAAATTAGTTGGTAAAAGAATTAACAATGTAGTGATGTTGAACGGTATTGGCAATGGTAGTATTTGTAGCACATTGCAGATACTTAGTAACGTAATAATTAACAATCATTGTATTGAAATATTGTTTCATGTCTTGAATGACATATATTTGAAAAATGACATAATTATTGGTCGTGAAGTATTGTTTCCAGAATTTAATGTTATAATATCACCTGGTAAATTTGAAATTGTCAGAGCAAAAACTGTAAACTATTGTTCTAATGATGAGAAATTTTCTGAGTTAAATACTGATCTTGTTGGTGAAGACAGAGATAAACTAAAAAACTTAGTGGAAAAAGACTCAAAATCTTTTATTGCCGGAATTCCAGTGACCAGAGTTAGCTCGGGAGAAATGAAAATTAAATTAGTTGACCCAAAAAGAACTGTTCAAAGACGACCATATAGACTTAGGCCAAATGAAAGGGAATTGGTGCGAGACAAAATTAATGAATTATTAGAACATTATAACATTATAAAACCAAGCTGTTCACCTTTTGCAAGTCCCATAATGTTAGTCAACAAAAAGGACGGCTCTCATCGTTTGTGTGTTGATTATAGAGAATTAAATTCTAATACGGTATCAGGCAGATACCCCTTGCCCCTTATATCAGATCAAATAGCGAGACTTCATGGAGCGAAATATTTTTCATGTCTGGACATGGCAAGTGGATATTATCAAATCCCTTACACCCAGATTCAGTAGAGTGTACAGCTTTTGTCACCCCAGATGGACAATATGAATTCTTGGCAATGCCGTTTGGGCTCAGAAATGCTCCATCTGTTTTCCAGCGTACAGTGATGCAAGCTCTCGGAGACCTTGCAAATAAATTTGTAGTCGTTTATATGGACGATGTAATGGTGGCTGCTTCAACGAAAAGTGAAGCTTTAGAAATTTTGCAGATTACTCTTGATTGTCTCACAAAAGCTGGATTTTCATTCAATATAAACAAATGTTCTTTTTTAAAGTCAAAGGTTCAATATTTGGGATACGAAGTGAGTGCAGGTGAAATCCGGCCAAATTCGCTTAAAATTGCAGAGTTAACTGCTTTACCACCTCCTCAGTCGGTCCCTGCTTTGCGACAATTTATCGGATTAGCGTCTTACTTTCGACAATTTATGCAAGGATTTTCTTGTTTTATGAAGCCGTTATATCTTTTGACTTCAGAAAGGAATTAATTTATTTGGAAGCCAGAGCATGAAGAAATAAGACAAAAGGTTATTTCTATTCTTACCCAGAAGCCTGTTTTAGTAATTTTTGATCCGCAGCATCCCATCGAGTTGCATACAGATGCAAGTTCTCGTGGATACGGTGCCATTTTATTACACAAAATTAACAACAAGTCTCATGTCGTTGAATATTTTAGTAAGGCAGCTTCTCCGGCTGAGTCACGTTACCACTCATATGAACTGGAGACTCTTGCTGTTGTTTTAGCAATGAAACATTTTCGCCATTATTTACTGGGTAGAAACTTTGTTGTCTTTACTGACTGTACTTCTCTTAAGGCCTCAAGGACAAAACAAGACCTATCTCCTAGAGTACAGAGATGGTGGTCTTATTTACAATCATTTACATTTGATTTACAATATAGGGAAGGCAAACGAATGGCGCATGTTGACTTCTTTTCAAGAAATGTGCCTTCAGCTGATTTGAGTATTACAACTCCCAAAGTTCTTGAAAAACGAATTAATTTGGCTGAAATATCAAGTAATTGGCTTTTGGCTGAACAGCGTCAAGATTTCGAAATAGTAAATATTGTAAATAAATTGAAAGACAATTCCCTGGCTGAGGACGTTGCAAAAACTTATGAGTTAAGAGGAGGAATATTATATCGAAAAATTCAGCGAAATGGTAGATCTCGATCGTTATCAATTGTTCCCAAGGTATTTAGATGGTCTGTTATAAACCAAATTCATGAGTCAATCATGCACTTGGGATGGGAGAAGACGTTAGACAAGGCCTATGACTATTACTTGTTCGATAACATGTCTAAATATATTCGAAAATTCGTTGGAAACTGCGTTACGTGTAAAATGTCAAAGACCTCCTCGGGCAAAATTCAAGCTAGCCTTCATCCAATACCAAAAGTAAATATCCCTTGGCACACTGTTCACATCGACATAACTGGAAAGTTAAGCGGCAAGTCTGATCAGAAAGAGTATATCATCGTTCAAGTGGATGCCTTTACAAAATTTGTTTATTTAACTCACACGCTCAAAATTGACGCTGAGAATTGCGTAAGTGCAGTGACGTCGGCTATATCTCTGTTTGGAGTACCAAATCGCATTATTGCAGATCAGGGTAGGTGTTTTGCCAGCAGTAGATTTAGGGATTTCTGTGAGCAACAGAAAATAAATTTGCACTTGATTGCGACTGGTGCAAGTAGAGCAAATGGTCAAGTAGAACGCATTATGAGCACCTTAAAAAACTTACTAACCGCAGTCGAGACTAGCAGTCGCTCTTGGCAAGACGCATTAGGTGAGGTTCAGTTAGCATTAAACTGTACGGTTAGTCGAGTGACAAAGGCAAGCCCTTTAGAATTGTTTATTGGCAAAGTTGCTCGGCCGTTGGGGTTGGTTCCACCTTGCGATGAGGTAGATGAGGTTGATCTAGAAGAAGTAAGAGCACGTGCAGTTCAGAGTATTTCAGCTGTAGCAGCATTTGATAAAAACAAAGCTAAAGTTGATATATGTCAAGTCGGAGATTTTGTATTGTTAAAGAATGAAGAGAGGCATCAAACAAAATTAAGCCCGAAGTTCAGAGGGCCTTTTCAATTCTGTGAATTGTTAGACGGAGACAGGTATATGCTCAGGTCACTGACAAATAATAGAAAATATAAATATGCTCACGATGACATAAGGAAAATGCCAAATTGGCAAGTACCAGCAGAATTTGAAAATTGTAATGAAGCTGTTGAAAGAGACAGTAGCGAAATTGTTGAAGCTGTTGAAAGAGACAGTAGCGAAATTGTTGAAGCTGTTGAAAGAGACAGTAGCGAAATTGTTGAAGCTGTTGAAAGAGACAGTAGCGAAATTGTTGAAGCTGTTGAAAGAGACAGTAGCGAAATTATTAAAGCTGTTGAAAGAGACAGTAGCGAAATTATTGAAGCTGTTGAAAGAGACAGTATGGATGCCTAAAGGGCTAATAATGAAATTTTTAAGTATAATGTAAGCACAAGTGCAAGGCAAATGTCTTGATCATGGCGTGTTGCGCATTACATATGAATAAGAAGAAAATGAATTATGTTAAAGAAAAGAAATTTTTATCGGAAATTTAAATTTGGAAATTTGATTTGTCAATTGTCAATTGGCTAATATTTATTTTAAAATGATGTAAAAATAGTTTTACAATAAAATTGTAGAGAACGAATCATTTTGGTAATATTTCACGAGGACGTGTAAAGGTCAGGATGGCCGTGTCGGCGCATACTTTTGTAAGCTGGTGGATGTGCTAGAATATTTCACAAGAATAATAATTCCATCAGCTCGGGGAAATCATTGGTATGTATCATATTGTATTATGTGTTAGAATATTCCAGAAGTACAGTAATTTCATCATTTCGGGGAAATCATTGGTATTTCATCATATTACAATATTGCATACTGCGTTGCTATTGGTCGGCTGTATTTTTGTAGCTTTGGCATGTGTGGTCGCTGTCGCCGAGTGTGGTTCGAAGGTTAGCACGGAGAAGAAGTGAGTGACACGAATTAATTGTGTGTAGAACTTCGGTGCGTTCGAAACTCGCTGCGCGAAATGGAGAATAATAATTGTGCTCCGACATATATAATTTTATTATATTATATATTCAAAACTAAATTCTTCATTATATAGTAATAGCAAAACAAATACCTTTTTCTAGAAGAAACCTATGAGAAGGGCTTCAAAGGTTTAGAATTTATCTGACCTTTAACAATTTTAAAAATATTTTCTTTTACAGTAGTGCTTCGACATGGCTTCTAATAAGGACAGAAAGAAGACAAAAAAGGCGAACAACGTGGACGAAAACTCTGAGCCTCAACTTTTATTTAAGAGGTAATAGAAGAAACTGATGTTTTGGATCTTAATTTATATTCGGACATTAATGATGACTTTTTTAATGAAGCTAACCGGGTAATAAAACATCATTCGTAATACAATTACTAAAACTAACTTAAATAAATTAAACTATAACTTCTTAGGTAGTCCAGTTTCTTATTGAAGCTAAAAAACATTTTGAAGCATCGCGAATTAAGCGATATAGTGACATTATTTTTAATCTTTATCGTCGGTATGTAGTCGGTATATTGTCATCGGAAAAAAAGTTACGGCTTGCTCTTGAACTGACTTCAACATCAGAAGAAGCTATGCAAAAACTCACAGATTTGTTGGGGGATGCCTGGAAAGAATCTGACGCATCAGCTTTACGAGAACAGTTAGTGCAAGAAAAATTACAGGAAGTTTTAATTAAGTGTGAAGGCCTGGGAGACCGAAACCGTGGTACAACTGATGACACAGCTGAGTAAGTAAACTTCATCAACTTATGAAAATCAGCTGTGGATAACTTTTGTAAAACCTGTATTAATACACGTTACCAGTAGAGTAAAAGAATACACTACTTTCGTTGAAAAAATACAAAAGAAACAGGCAGAAGAAAGCGTTTCCGACCTTGTAAAGTATATATATTCTTGATCAGGATCAATAGCCGAGTCGAATTGGCTATGTCCGTATGAAAAACTCGATCTCAAAAACTTTATTTTACAACCAAATTGACACCATTAACCCTTTCGCGCCCAACTTTTTCCCCGTGAAATTAAAATTTTTTTTATCATTAATGTTTTTACATTAATTTTTAGAAAAATGTAGCAACAACTTTTAGTATGCCACGCCAATTAGTTTGGGCGGTAGCGAAAGTTGAGCCACGTTGGGCAGTAGTGGTGTGTGAGCATTGTTTTTTTTATTATTCACAGAAGATGAAATATTTTTCTTTATAATGACAATTTAAGGGTGGTATGACAAAAAACAGTTTTTATTGTTATTGCAGCACAGATGGACTTTGCATTTAAGGCATTTGGTCATCGGTGTTGCAGTTTTGCGTCATCTTTCTCCAAAAACTACCCAATGTAACGTTGTGACACTGAAGGATTTGTCTGAAATTTGTATTTCTTTTATTGATGCGAAGAAACTCTGATTGGGGATCCCAGTGATACCACTGAGCTTTCTCTTTCTGCATTTGTTGGTCGACCTCTGTGTTTTTGAAACGAAGTAGCGTCAGTGGATTGTAAAAGTTTATGGGCAATTTCCGATTGAAATTTTATAAGGGGAATATGTTTTTGGTTACAGTAGCCAAGCATTTGTAATGGATGTTCCCAGGCACCAATAAAAAATTCTTATGTACCGCTTTTTTTATCGGTGATTAATTTTGTTGAGCTCCATCAAACCATTTTACACACACAAGATTATGGTTCATTTCGCATTTTATATCAAAAGACCCCCTTCCGCGTTTTTTAAATTCCGCATGAAATTGCTCACAAGCAACGTTGGGCGCGAAAGGGTTAAGTAGAGAAAATTGATGTTTACTATATTTACTAAACGCTATTCTCACGTTTTAAAATTATTGGTATAATATATTATATTTCATATATACGGGAAGAGGCAGCATACTTTTCTTTTTTCAGAACTGAATTTTCTGATCATCGGAAGGTAATTACTTATTTTTGAAGATGAAATCTGATTGGTGAAGTCCCCAAATCTCCATACATTTCGTAAACCGATTTCTGGCGTTTTTTGGCTATTTATTCTTGGATGTCAGTTTTCAAATCTTGTAGTGTTTTTGCACGGTTCACATAAACACGGGATTTCACGGGACAGATCGGGAGAGCGTGCCGGCCATTCCAAATCACCCCTAATTGAGATAAGGAGCTCTGGAAAGTGTTCCCTCAAAACAGCCATCGATGCTCTTGAAGTGTGTGTTGTTGCAACGTCTTGTTGGAAACAAGTGTCCCCCAAATCCAATTGTATAGCCGTGGGAAAAAAATTCTGCATGTTTACATACCGGTCCGAATTCAATGTCACTGTAACCTCATTACCCTCAAAAATCCAGGGAACAATAATTCCATCTGACCCATGTAACAATTGATTTGCGGTCTGGGACGGGAGCCAACACGGCGATTAAAGCGATTCCGAAATGTACGTTGTGTTTTAATAACCGAACATTCGCATGAAAAGTAGGCCTCAACGGCAAAGGCGCGCTCCTCACTATTCCAACGGATGATGTCGGGACTAAACTTTGCAGTAGCCCCTATTGAACGGGAACACTAGCGCTATGACGTCAACTAACTGAGAGGCGCGCATTTTAAAAAGGGAAGTTATGCTGCCGCACCCTGTGTATATATAGTGACGTATTTGCGCCACCCAAACCGGCCAATTTGATTAATTCCATGAATAATAAATTCTTTGGCAACAATAAAGAAATTTTTTGGCAACTGCACTTCATGTTTACAAATCCCAAAGCCTGATATAAGCAGTTTTGGCTGCTCTCTCTGAGGCTTCTCTCAACTTAAGAATCCAAGAGTAATGGTCTCTCTAAGCATCCAAGAGCAATGCTCTCCCAAAATACACTAACATATTTCTGAAGAACAGAGGCTTCTCCTCAATTTCACTTACATTTAATTTTCAATCTTAAGCTGAGCATCAAACAATAAAGAACAAAAATAGGTCTCGATACTTTAATCGTCTTTTTTATTTGGTAAAAACTTTGTTTTCAAAGTTGAACTAAGTTTGTATACAAAACGGTTCATTTAATAGATTCAAGGCAATTTGTTCTAGCCTTTTATTTGTAACAGGCTCAGTCGGTCATGATAGCTTTAAAATATATTTATCGCTATGTAAAAACTCCATTCATTTTTGGACACCCATGCGACGGTCAATATCGTGTTAAGTTTTAGGTAGAACCTCGACAATACGTCGAAAGCGTGTAACGGTCAATATCGTGTTAAGTTTTGATTGGAAACTCGACAATAGCGCGAAAGTGTTTCAACAAAAAATCTGAATTTAATATCAGGAAGACGCTATTGAATTTGTGAGAGGCTGTAAATCGAATTGGTCACCTCAAAACCGCACGAAAAAGCAATAGTGCAACCCTTTTGAAAATCAAAATCTATCTTAAGAGCATAAACTAAAAATAATAATATCAAATAAATTAGTGAAAAGACAAAAAAATCAAAGACACATACAAACTAAGATCCGTAAAACAAAAAATAAAAATTAAATTAAATTAAATAAGTAAAATAAGAAAAAAATAACAATATTAAATTCACATGTAAACAACAATAAGAACAACAACAAAATGATAGAACCCAGAGTCGTGCCACCCCTATGCCCCTATGAGACAGGAATATGACCTATCTTAGGTGCCATCCCCTTAGTATATTGAGAAATACATCGGTCTAGTTTTTTTTAATGAATAAATAAAAATGTACTATTTTTTGTCAATTTCTTCTGTCTGTTTCGATCCCAGATTGTTGTTCTTGATTGCGGAATGAATGTAATCTGAAACATAACTTATTTGCCGATTGTAACGCCTCCAAATGAAGAACGAAGATCGCCAATACGAACTCGGACGAAGACGCATTTGGGAGAAGCATACAAGTTTTGTAATAAAGAGATTCATTCTTATTACGTACCCCGAACTGCTCCGTTTTTTTTTTGTTGCGATGTCGACGCATCACTGTACATTGGCTGCCGCCAAGAGCTTATGTCGCGCCAGAGTGGCGGCGCGACGCTTGACGCCGTGTTCGCTTGTACACTGTTGAATTCTGTTGAATTCGGTTGAATTCTTTTTGCACACCACACACTACGAGAAATAAACCACTTAAAAACAAAAAAAAAAAAAAAACAAAATAAATTCAAGAAAAATGTTATACATATGTATTTAAAAAAAAAATTATAAAAATAAGAGAAAACAAACAAAAAAAACACAACCCACAAACAACCTAGCGCCTACTGTTGTCACATGCTCACTAACCTCTAAAATACACTCTATTGAACACATATTTAAATCATGCATTACAGTTAAATTCAAAATATCGTCGGAGTTCGTGGCATACACCAAATACACGTCGCCTAATCACCCTTCTCTGATCCGGCCATTTACCCTTACGGCCTCCTCTTCGGACTAGGGGGGAGGAGTTAACATACCCCATCTCTCGGTCTACCCAGTACTGCAAAGAGATACAACAACGACCCAACAACAAGGGACTGAGAGCCGAGCGAAAGTTCAACGAAGATCGCCAATACGAACTCTGACGAAGACGCATTTGGGAAAAGCATAAAACTTTTGTGATAAGGATTTTCATTCTCATTTCTTACCCCAAACCGCTCCGTTTTTTAAAAGCTTTCCTTCCTCGGCCACATGATTGTAACTGCAGACCCATGTCCTCTGATCGGCACCTGTGAACTTCGCGATCATTGTTTGATAATCCCATTATTAGTCAAGTTAATTACGCTATTAAGCTTATATCCAAATAACTTACACATATGTTAGACTCCTTGGTCCGTGTTTCAAGACGGGTTCCGAAGGCTTCCTGAATCCTTAGCATTGTTAATTCAAGTGCATAAATAGAGACAAAAAACAATGATAATTATGCCATTATATAATTTCGAAAAATTAACGCACTGTAATAATAAATTACTAACATGTATTCTATGTTAAAATGCAAGCAATTTAATTGGAATCTGCCCGGTCGGTACACTCGGCTTCCATGATACTACATCCTCGTTCCCTGCCCGGTGATGAATGTGTCCGAGTCGACCGGCCTCCTTCAAGTAGTCTTGGAAATTTTCCGTCTCCAAACACCTGCGGTGTCCTCTTTGTACCTCTTGCACACCGCATTTTGTTTTCCCCTTCTGAAATCCGGCTGGTGTAGGGCCCTGTAAGTCCTCTCTCGATCAAATCGTTTTCTTTGGGTGCCAACTCTTCGAATTCGCATGAACATTCACAAGGCTGGGATACTGTTCTCCTTTATCCTCGATATCGATTTTTGCCACGCGCCAACCTCTACCCCGAAATCACCTAAAAATGGACACGACCACATTTTTAAAAATTTTTTGGATATAATTAAAATTTCTTTTAGTCTTGTAAATTTCTATCGATTTTCCAAAAAATAATATAATATTATTTTATTATATTACTTAAATTCATACTTAAATTGCAGGTACTTGTCTTCGTATGCCTCTTTGTCTTTAGATGCATCAATATACCCTTCAAACTTGTCGTAAAGAGCTATTTCATATCCCAATTCTTCGAATCGTGGATAATGTTGAAAAGTGAATGGAAGGGTAGATTTTATAGGTTTTTTAGATCCGACACCGAAAGCCTATATGATGAAGAATAAAACATGTAAGGTTAAGTTTTTTTTAGTTTGAATGCCAAAAAAAATTATATATACGTGTGGCGCAGCGCAACAGATATACTATAATTCTTGTATAGTCCAGTTTAAAGATTGCACAATTAGTTATTCAGAAATACTATAATTCTTGTATAGTCCAGTTTAAAGTTCGCCCAATTAGTTCTTCAGCAAATACAAATAACTTAAACAAATTCCAATGAACAGCGAATTGGAGTTTTCCCTTCCGACAAGCCAAATTCGTTTATAATTAAATGATCAATATAATTCTGCATAAGTCCTATTCCATAATTTTAAATGTTTGATTTACAAAAATTTGTTTATTCTTCACAAAGCAAGCCCTATTTTCTAAGCTATCTTTAAACCGAAAATTCGTTGAGAAATGGAAAAATGGTATAGTCAACTTTTTTTACATTCAAATGACACCATTAACCCTTTCGCGCCCAACTTTTTCCCCGTGAAATTAAAATTTTTGTTATCATTTATGTTTTTACATTAATTTTTAGAAAAATGTAGCAACAACTTTTAGTATGCCACGCCAATTAGTTTGGGCGGTAGCGAAAGTTGAGCCACGTTGGGCAGTAGTGGTGTGTGAGCATTGTTTTTTTATAATTAATATATGAAATATAATAGATGAAATATTTTTCTTTATAATGACAATTTAAGGGTGGTATGACAAAAAACTGTTTTTATTGTTATTGCAGCACAGATGGACTTTGCATTTAAGGCATTTGGTCATCGGTGTTGCAGTTTTGCGTCATCTTTCTCCAAAAACTACCCAATGTAACGTTGTGACACTGAAGGATTTGTCTGAAAATTGGTATTTCTTTTATTGATGCGAAGAAACTCTGATTGGGGATCCCAATGATACCACTGAGCTTTCTCTTTCTGCATTTGTTGGTCGACCTCTCCGTTTTTGAAATAAAGTAGCGTCAGTGGATTGTAAAAGTTTATGGGCAATTTCCGATTGAAATTTTATAAGGGGAATATGTTTTTGGTTACAGTAGCCAAGCATTTGTAATGGATGTTCCCATGCACCAATAAAAAATTCTTATGTACCACTTTTTTTATCGGTGGTTAATTTTGTAGAGCTCCATCAAACCATTTTACATACACAAGATTATGGTTCATTTCGCATTTTATATCAAAAGACCCCCTTCAGCGTTTTTTTAATTCCTTTTTTCAGAACTGAATTTTCTGATCATCGGAAGGTAATTACTTATTTTTGAAGATGAAATCTGATTGGTGAAGTCCCCAAATCTCCATACATTTCGTAAACCGATTTCTGGCGTTTTTTGGCTATTTATTCTTGGATGTCGGTTTTCAAATCTTGTAGTGTTTTTGAACGGTTCACATAAACCTCATTATCCTCAAAAATCCAGGGAACAATAATTCCATCTGACCCATGTAACAATTGATTTGCGGTCTGGGACGGGAGCCAACACGGCGATTAAAGCGATTCCGAAATGCACGTTGTTTTTTAATAACCGAACATCCGCCTGAAAAGTAGGCCTCAACGACAAAGGCACGCTCCTCACTATTCCAACGGATGATGTCGGGACTAAACTTTGCAGTAGCCCCTATTGAACGGGACCACTAGCGCTATGACATCAACTAACTGAGAGGCGCGCATTTTAAAAGAGGATGTTATGCTGCCGCACCCTGTATATATATAGTGACGTATTTGCGCCACCCAAACCATCCAATTTCAGTAATTCCATGAATAATAAATTCTTTGGCAACGATAAACAAAATTTTTTGGCAACTGCACTTCATGTTTACAAATCCCAAAGCCTGACATAAGCAGTTTTGCCTGCTCTCTCTGAGGTTTCCCTCAACTTAAGAATCCAAGGTCTCTCTAAGCATCCAAGAGCAATGCTCTCCCAAAATACACTAACATATTTCTGAAGCACAGAGGTTTCTTCTCAATTTCACTTACATTTAATTTTCAATCTTAAGCTGAGCATCAAACAATAAAGAACAAAAATAGGTCTCGATACTTTAATCGTCTTTTTTATTTGGTAAAAACTTTGTTTTCAAAGTTGGACTAAGTTTGTATACAAAACGGTTCATTTAATAGATTCAAGGCAGTTTGTTCTAGACGTTTATTTGTAACAGGCTCAGTCGGTCATGATAGCTTTAAAATATATTTATCGCTATGTAAAAACTCCACTCTTTTTTGGACACCCATGCGACGGTCAATATCGTGTTAAGTTTTAGGTAGAACCTCGACAATACGTCGAAAGCGTGTAACGGTCAATATCGTGTTAAGTTTTGATTGGAAACTCGACAATAGCGGGAAAGTGTTTCAACAAAAAATCTGAATTTAATATCAGGAAGACGCTATTGAATTTGTGAGAGGCTTTAAATCGAATTGGTCACCTCAAAACCGCACGAAAAAGCAATAGTGCAACCCTTTTGAAAATCAAAATCTATCTTAAGAGCATAAACTAAAAATAATAATATCAAATAAATTAGTGAAAAGACAAAAAAATCAAAGACACATACAAACTAAGATCCGTAAAACAAAAAATAAAAATTAAATTAAATTAAATAAGTAAAATAAGAAAAAAATAACAATATTAAATTCACATGTAAACAACAATAAGAACAACAACAAAATGATAGAACCCAGAGTCGTGCCACCCCTATGCCCCTATGAGGCAGGAATATGACCTATCTTAGGTGCCATCCCCTTAGTATATTGAGAAATACATCGGTCTAGTTGCCTTTTACACTCGTGCAGTTTTTTTTAATGAATAAATAAAAATGTACTATTTTTTGTCAATTTCTTCTGTCTGTTTCGATCCCAGATTGTTGTTCTTGATTGCGGAATGAATGTAATCTGAAACATAACTTATTTGCCGATTGTAACGCCTCCAAATGAAGAACGAAGATCGCCAATACGAACTCGGACGAAGACGCATTTGGGAGAAGCATACAAGTTTTGTAATAAAGAGATTCATTCTTATTACGTACCCCGAACTGCTCCGTTTTTTTTTTGTTGCGATGTCGACGCATCACTGTACATTGGCTGCCGCCAAGAGCTTATGTCGCGCCAGAGTGGCGGCGCGACGCTTGACGCCGTGTTCGCTTGTACACTGTTGAATTCGGTTGAATTCTTTTTGCACACCACACACTACGAGATATGAACCACTTAAAAACAAAAAAAAAAAAAAACAAAATTAATTCAAGAATAATGTTATACATATGTATTTAAAAAAAAATTATAAAAATAAGAGAAAACAAACAAAAAAAAACACAACCCACAAAAATATCAAAATATCAAAATATCGTCGGAGTTCGTGGCATACACCAACAACACGTCGCCTAATCACCCTTCTCTGATCCGGCCATTTACCCTTACGGCCTCCTCTTCGGACTAGGGGGAGGAGTTAACATACCCCATCTCTCGGTCTACCCAGTACTGCAAAGAGATACAACTACGACCCAACAACAAGGGACTGAGAGCCGAGCGAAAGTTCAACGAAGATCGCCAATACGAACTCTGACGAAGACGCATTTGGGAAAAGCATACAACTTTTGTAATAAGGATTTTCATTCTCATTTCTTACCCCAAACCGCTCCGATTTTTAAAAGCTTTTCTTCCTCGGCCACATGATTGTAACTGCAGTCCAATGTCCTCTGATCGGCACCTCTGAACTACGCGATCATTGTTTGATAATCCCATTATTAATCAAGTTAATTACGCTATTAAGCTTATATCCAAATAACTTACACATATGTTAGACTCCTTGGTCCGTGTTTCAAGACGGGTTCCGAAGGTTTCCTGAATCCTTAGCATTGTTAATTCAAGTGCATATAATAAAGACAAAGAACAGTGATAATTATGCCATTATATAATTCCGAAAAATTAACGCACTGTAATAATAAAAATCTATCAGCACTTTAGCAAATTACTAACATGTATTCTGTGTTAAAATGCAAGCAATTTAGTTGGAATCTGTACGGTCGGTACACTCGGCTTCCATGATACTACATCCTCGTTCCCTGCCCGGTGTTGAATGTGTCCGAGTCGACCGGCCTCCTTCAAGTAGTCTTGGAAATTTTCCGTCTCCAAACACCTGCGGTGTCCTCTTTGCACCTCTTGCACACCGCGTTTTGTTTTCCCCTTCTGAAATCCGGCTGGTGTAGGGCCCTGTAAGTCCTCTCTCGATCAAATCGTTTCCTTTGGGTGCCAACTCTTCGAATTCGCATGAACATTCACAAGGCTGGGATACTGTTCTCCTTTATCCTCGATATCGATTTTTGCCACGCGCACTCTACCCCGAAATCACCTAAAAATGGACACGACCACATTTTTAAAAATTTTTTGGATATAATTAAAATTTCTTTTAGTCTTGTAAATTTCTATCGATTTTCCAAAAAATAATATAATATTATTTTATTATATTACTTAAACTCATACCTAAATTGAGTACGCTTGCAGGTACTTGTCTTCCCTTCAAACTCGTCGTAAAGAGCTATTTCATATCCCAATTCTTCGAATCGTGGATCATGTTGAAAAGTGAATGGAAGGGTAGATTTTATAGGTTTTTTAGATCCGACACCGAAAGCCTATATGATGAAGAATAAAACATGTAAGGTTAACGGAACTCTTAAAATATGCCTTATTTTAGGTTTTAGCGTGTATGAAAGTTTTTTTAAGTTTGACTGCCAAAAAAAATTATATATACGTGTGGCGCAGCGCAACAGATATACTATAATTCTTGTATACTCCAGTTTAAAGTTTGCACAATTAGTTATTCAGAAATACTATAATTCTTGTATAGTCCAGTTTAAAGTTCGCCCAATTAGTTCTTCAGCAAATACAAATAACTTAAACAAATTCCAATGAACAGCGAATTGGAGTTTTCCCTTCCGACAAGCCAAATTCGTTTATAATTAAATGATCAAGAAATTTTGCATAAGTCCTATTCCATAATTTTAAATGTTTGATTTACAAACATTTGTTTATTCTTCACAAAGCAAGCCCTATTTTGTAAGCTATCTTTAAACCGAAAATTCGTTCAGAAATGGAAAAATGGTATAGTCAACTTTTTTTTTACATTCAAATGACACCATTAACCCTTTCGCGCCCAACTTTTTCCCCGTGAAATTAAAATTTTTGTTATCATTTATGTTTTTACATTAATTTTTAGAAAAATGTAGCAACAACTTTTAGTATGCCACGCCAATTAGTTTGGGCGGTAGCGAAAGTTGAGCCACGTTGGGCAGTAGTGGTGTGTGAGCATTGTTTTTTTTATAATTCACAGAAGATGAAATATTTTTCTTTATAATGACAATTTAAGGGTGGTATGACAAAAAACAGTTTTTATTGTTATTGCAGCACTGATGGACTTTGCATTTAAGGCATTTGGTCATCGGTGTTGCAGATTTGCGTCATCTTTCTCCAAAAACTACCAAATGTAACGTTGTGACACTGAAGGATTTGTCTGAAATTTGTATTTCTTTTATTGATGCGAAGAAACTCTGATTGGGGATCCCAATAATACCACTGAGCTTTCTCTTTCTGCATTTGTTGGTCGACCTCTGTGTTTTTGAAATGAAGTAGCGTCAGTGGATTGTAAAAGTTTATGGGCAATTTCCGATTGAAATTTTATAAGGGGAATATGTTTTTGGTTACAGTAGCCAAGCATTTGTAATGGATGTTCCCAGGCACCAATAAAAAATTCTTATGTACCGCTTTTTTTATCGGTGATTAATTTTGTTGAGCTCCATCAAACCATTTTACACACACAAGATTATGGTTCATTTCGCATTTTATATCAAAAGACCCCCTTCCGCGTTTTTTAAATTCCGCATGAAATTGCTCACAAGCAACGTTGGGCGCGAAAGGGTTAACTAGAGAAAATTAATGTTTACTATACTTACAAAACGCTATTCTCACGTTTTAAAATTATTGGTATAATATATTATATATCATATATACGGGAAGGGCAGCATAGTTTTCTTTTTTCAGAACTGAATTTTCTGATCATCGGAAGGTAATTACTTATTTTTGAAGATGAAATCTGATTGGTGAAGTCCCCAAATCTCCATACATTTCGTAAACCGATTTCTGGCGTTTTTTGGCTATTTATTCTTGGATGTCGGTTTTCAAATCTTGTAGTTTTTTTGCACGGTTCACATAAACACGGGATTTCACGGGACAGATCGGGAGAGCGTGCCGGCCATTCCAAATCACCCCTAATTGAGATAAGGCGCTCTGGAAAGTGTTCCCTCAAAACAGCCATCGATGCTCTTGAAGTGTGTGCTGTAGCAACGTCTTGTTGGAAACAAGTGTCCCCCAAATCCAATTGTATAGCCGTGGGAAAAAAATTCTGCATGTTTACATACCGGTCCGAATTCAATGTCACTGTAACCTCATTACCCTCAAAAATCCAGGGAACAATAATTCCATCTGACCCATGTAACAATTGATTTGCGGTCTGGGACGGGAGCCAACACGGCGATTAAAGCGATTCCGAAATGTACGTTGTGTTTTAATAACCGAACATCCGCATGAAAAGTAGGCCTCAACGGCAAAGGCGCGCTCCTCACTATTTCAACGGATGATGTCGGGACTAAACTTTGCAGTAGCCCCTATTGAACGGGACCACTAGCGCAATGACATCAACTAACTGAGAGGCGCGCATTTTAAAAAGGGAAGTTATGCTGCCGCACCCTGTGTATATATAGTGACGTATTTGCGCCACCCAAACCGGCCAATTTCATTAATTCCATGAATAATAAATTCTTTGGCAACGATAAAGAAATTTTTTTGCACTTCATGTTTACAAATCCCAAAGCCTGACATAAGCAGTTTTGCCTGCTCTCTCTGAGGCTTCCCTCAACTTAAGAATCCATGAGTAATTGTCTCTCTAAGCATCCAAGAGCAATGCTCTCCCAAAATACACTAACATATTTCTGAAGAACAGAGGCTTCTCCTCAATTTCACTTACATTTAATTTTCAATCTTTAGCTGAGCATCAAACAATAAAGAACAAAAATAGGTCTCGATACTTTAATCGTCTTTTTTATTTGGTAGAAACTTTGTTTTCAAAGTTGGACTAAGTTTGTATACAAAACGGTTCATTTAATAGATTCAAGGCAATTTGTTCTAGCCTTTTATTTGTAACTGGCTCAGTCGGTCATGATAGCTTTAAAATATATTTATCGCTATGTAAAAACTCCATTCTTGAAATCCGGCTGGTGTAGGGCCCTGTAAGTCCTCTCTCCATCAAATCGTTTCCTTTGGGTGCCAACTCTTCGAATTCGCATGAACATTCACAAGGCTGGGATACTGTTCTCCTTTATCCTCGATATCGATTTTTGCCACGCGCACTCTACCCCGAAATCACCAAAAAATGGACACGACCACATTTTTAAAAATTTTTTGGATATAATTAAAATTTCTTTTAGTCTTGTAAATTTCTATCGATTTTCCAAAAAATAATATAATATTATTTTATTATATTACTTAAATTCATACCTAAATTGAGTACGCTTGCAGGTACTTGTCTTCGTATGCCTCTTTGTCTTTAGATGCATCAATATACCCTTCAAACTCGTCGTAAAGAGCTATTTCATATCCCAATTCTTCGAATCGTGGATCATGTTGAAAAGTGAATGGAAGGGTAGATTTTATAGGTTTTTTAGATCCGATACCGAAAGCCTATCTGATGAAGAATAAAACATGTAAGGTTAACGGAACTCTTAAAATATGCCTTATTTTAGGTTTTAGCGTGTATGAAAGTTTTTTTAAGTTTGACTGACAAAAAAAATTAAATATACGTGTGGCGCCACTCCAGTTTAAAGTTTGCACAATTAGTTATTCAGAAATACTATAATTCTTGTATAGTCCAGTTTAAAGTTCGCCCAATTAGTTCTTCAGCAAATACAAATAACTTAAACAAATTCCAATGAACAGCGAATTGGAGTTTTCCCTTCCGACAAGCCAAATTCGTTTATAATTAAATGATCAAGATAATTTTGCATAAGTCCTATTCCATAATTTTAAATGTATGATTTACAAACATTTGTTTATTCTTCACAAAGCAATCCCTATTTTGTAAGCTATCTTTAAACCGAAAATTCGTTCCGAAATGGAAAAATGGTATAGTCAACTTTTTTTTTACATTCAAATGACACCATTAACCCTTTCGCGCCCAACTTTTTCCCCGTGAAATTAAAATTTTTGTTATCAATTATGTTTTTACATTAATTTTTAGAAAAATGTAGCAACAACTTTTAGTATGCCACGCCAATTAGTTTGGGCGGTAGCGAAAGTTGAGCCACGTTGGGCAGTAGTGGTGTGTGAGCATTGTTTTTTTTATAATTCACAGAAGATGAAATATTTTTCTTTATAATGACAATTTAAGGGTGGTATGACAAAAAACAGTTTTTATTGTTATTGCAGTACAGATGGACTTTGCATTTAAGGCATTTGGTCATCGGTGTTGCAGATTTGCGTCATCTTTCTCCAAAAACTACCCAATGTAACGTTGTGACACTGAAGGATTTGTCTGAAATTTGTATTTCTTTTATTGATGCGAAGAAACTCTGATTGGGGATCCCAATGATACCACTGAGCTTTCTCTTTCTGCATTTGTTGGTCGACCTCTGTGTTTTTGAAATGAAGTAGCGTCAGTGGATTGTAAAAGTTTATGGGCAATTTCCGATTGAAATTTTATAAGGGGAATATGTTTTTGGTTACAGTAGCCAAGCATTTGTAATGGATGTTCCCAGGCACCAATAAAAAATTCTTATGTACCGCTTTTTTTATCGGTGATTAATTTTGTTGAGCTCCATCAAACCATTTTACACACACAAGATTATGGTTCATTTCGCATTTTATATCAAAAGACCCCCTTCCGCGTTTTTTAAATTCCGCATGAAATTGCTCACAAGCAACGTTGGGCGCGAAAGGGTTAAGTAGAGAAAATTGATGTTTACTATATTTACTAAACGCTATTCTCACGTTTTAAAATTATTGGTATAATATATTATATTTCATATATACGGGAAGAGGCAGCATACTTTTCTTTTTTCAGAACTGAATTTTCTGATCATCGGAAGGTAATTACTTATTTTTGAAGATGAAATCTGATTGGTGAAGTCCCCAAATCTCCA
Organism: Drosophila mauritiana; assembly: GCF_004382145.1. Taxonomy (NCBI): domain Eukaryota; kingdom Metazoa; phylum Arthropoda; class Insecta; order Diptera; family Drosophilidae; genus Drosophila; species Drosophila mauritiana. The sequence goes on from NW_022881549.1 coordinate 143,733, forward strand.
TACATTTCGTAAACCGATTTCTGGCGTTTTTTGGCTATTTATTCTTGGATGTCAGTTTTCAAATCTTGTAGTGTTTTTGCCCGGTTCACATAAACACGGGATTTCACGGGACAGATCGGGAGAGCGTGCCGGCCATTCCAAATCACCCCTAATTGAGATAAGGAGCTCTGGAAAGTGTGTTGTTGCAACGTCTTGTTGGAAACAAGTGTCCCCCAAATCCAATTGTATAGCCGTGGGAAAAAAATTCTGCATGTTTACATACCGGTCCGAATTCAATGTCACTGTAACCTCATTACCCTCAAAAATCCAGGGAACAATAATTCCATCTGACCCATGTAACAATTGATTTGCGGTCTGGGACGGGAGCCAACACGGCGATTAAAGCGATTCCGAAATGTACGTTGTGTTTTAATAACCGAACATTCGCATGAAAAGTAGGCCTCAACGGCAAAGGCGCGCTCCTCACTATTCCAACGGATGATGTCGGGACTAAACTTTGCAGTAGCCCCTATTGAACGGGACCACTAGCGCTATGACATCAACTAACTGAGAGGCGCGCATTTTAAAAAGGGAAGTTATGCTGCCGCACCCTGTGTATATATAGTGACGTATTTGCGCCACCCAAACCGGCCAATTTCATTAATTCCATGAATAATAAATTCTTTGGCAACAATAAAGAAATTTTTTGGCAACTGCACTTCATGTTTACAAATCCCAAAGCCTGATATAAGCAGTTTTGGCTGCTCTCTCTGAGGCTTCTCTCAACTTAAGAATCCAAGAGTAATGGTCTCTCTAAGCATCCAAGAGCAATGCTCTCCCAAAATACACTAACATATTTCTGAAGAACAGAGGCTTCTCCTCAATTTCACTTACATTTAATTTTCAATCTTAAGCTGAGCATCAAACAATAAAGAACAAAAATAGGTCTCGATACTTTAATCGTCTTTTTTATTTGGTAGAAACTTTGTTTTCAAAGTTGGACTAAGATTGTATACAAAACGGTTCATTTAATAGATTCAAGGCGGTTTGTTCTAGACGTTTATTTGTAACAGGCTCAGTCGGTCATGATAGCTTTAAAATATATTTATCGTTATGTAAAAACTCCACTCTTTTTTGGACACCCATGCGACGGTCAATATCGTGTTAAGTTTTAGGTAGAACCTCGACAATACGTCGAAAGCGTGTAACGGTCAATATCGTATTAAGTTTTGATTGGAAACTCGACAATAGCGCGAAAGTGTTTCAACAAAAAATCTGAATTTAATATCAGGAAGACGCTATTGAATTTGTGAGAGGCTTTAAATCGAATTGGTCACCTCAAAACCGCACGAAAAAGCAATAGTGCAACCCTTTTGAAAATCAAAATCTATCTTAAGAGCATAAACTAAAAATAATAATATCAAATAAATTAGTGAAAAGACAAAAAAATCAAAGATACATACAAACTAAGATCCGTAAAACAAAAAATAAAAATTAAATTAAATTAAATAAGTAAAATAAGAAAAAAATAACAATATTAAATTCACATGTAAACAACAATAAGAACAACAACAAAATGATAGAACCCAGAGTCGTGCCACCCCTATGCCCCTATGAGGCAGGAATATGACCTATCTTAGGTGCCATCCCCTTAGTATATTGAGAAATACATCGGTCTAGTTGCCTTTTACACTCGTGCAGTTTTTTTTAATGAATAAATAAAAATGTACTATTTTTTGTCAATTTCTTCTGTCTGTTTCGATCCCAGATTGTTGTTCTTGATTGCGGAATGAATGTAATCTGAAACATAACTTATTTGCCGATTGTAACGCCTCCAAATGAAGAACGAAGATCGCCAAATGTTGCGATGTCGACGCATCACTGTACATTGGCTGCCGCCAAGAGCTTATGTCGCGCCAGAGTGGCGGCGCGACGCTTGACGCCGTGTTCGCTTGTACACTGTTGAATTCGGTTGAATTCTTTTTGCACACCACACACTACGAGATATGAACCACTTAAAAACAAAAAAAAAATAAAAACAAAATTAATTCAAGAATAATGTTATACATATGTATTTAAAAAAAAATTATAAAAATAAGAGAAAACAAACAAAAAAAAACACAACCCACAAAAATATCAAAATATCGTCGGAGTTCGTGGCATACACCAACAACACGTCGCCTAATCACCCTTCTCTGATCCGGCCATTTACCCTTACGGCCTCCTCTTCGGACTAGGGGGGAGGAGTTAACATACCCCATCTCTCGGTCTACCGAGTACTGCAAAGAGATACAACTACGACCCAACAACAAGGGACTGAGAGCCGAGCGAAAGTTCAACGAAGATCGCCAATACGAACTCTGACGAAGACGCATTTGGGAAAAGCATACAACTTTTGTAATAAGGATTTTCATTCTCATTTCTTACCCCAAACCGCTCCGATTTTTAAAAGCTTTCCTTCCTCGGCCACATGATTGTAACTGCAGTCCAATGTCCTCTGATCGGCACCTCTGAACTGCGCGATCATTGTTTGATAATCCCATTATTAGTCAAGTTAATTACGCTATTAAGCTTATATCCAAATAACTTACACATATGTTAGACTCCTTGGTCCGTGTTTCAAGACGGGTTCTGAAGGTTTCCTGAATCCTTAGCATTGTTAATTCAAGTGCATATAATAAAGACAAAGAACAGTGATAATTATGCCATTATATAATTCCGAAAAATTAACGCACTGTAATAATAAAAATCTATCAGCACTTTAGCAAATTACTAACATGTATTCTGTGTTAAAATGCAAGCAATTTAATTGGAATCTGTACGGTCGGTACACTCGGCTTCCATGATACTACATCCTCGTTCTCTGCCCGGTGCTGAATGTGTCCGAGTCGACCGGCCTCCTTCAAGTAGTCTTGGAAATTTTCCGTCTCCAAACACCTGCGGTGTCCTCTTTGCACCTCTTGCACACCGCGTTTTGTTTTCCCCTTCTGAAATCCGGCTGGTGTAGGGCCCTGTAAGTCCTCTCTCGATCAAATCGTTTCCTTTGGGTGCCAACTCTTCGAATTCGCATGAACATTCACAAGGCTGGGATACTGTTCTCCTTTTTCCTCGATATCGATTTTTGCCACGCGCACTCTACCCCGAAATCACCTAAAAATGGACACGACCACATTTTTAAAAATTTTTTGGATATAATTAAAATTTCTTTTAGTCTTGTAAATTTCTATCGATTTTCCAAAAAATAATATAATATTATTTTATTATATTCTCTTAAAACTCTTAAAATATGCCTTATTTTAGGTTTTAGCGTTTATGAAAGTTTTTTTAAGTTTGACTGCCAAAAAAAATTATATATACGTGTGGCGCAGCGCAACAGATATACTATAATTCTTGTATACTCCAGTTTAAAGTTTGCACAATTAGTTATTCAGAAATACTATAATTCTTGTATAGTCCAGTTTAAAGTTCGCCCAATTAGTTCTTCAGCAAATACAAATAACTTAAACAAATTCCAATGAACAGCGAATTGGAGTTTTCCCTTCCGACAAGCCAAATTCGTTTATAATTAAATGATCAAGATAATTTTGCATAAGTCCTATTCCATAATTTTAAATGTTTGATTTACAAACATTTGTTTATTCTTCACAAAGCAAGCCCTATTTTGTAAGCTATCTTTAAACCGAAAATTCGTTCAGAAATGGAAAAATGGTATAGTCAACTTTTTTTTTACATTCAAATGACACCTTTAACCCTTTCGCGCCCAACTTTTTCCCCGTGAAATTAAAATTTTTGTTATCATTTATGTTTTTACATTAATTTTTAGAAAAATGTAGCAACAACTTTTAGTATGCCACGCCAATTATTTGGGCGGTAGCGAAAGTTGAGCCACGTTGGGCAGTAGTGGTGTGTGAGCATTGTTTTTTTTATAATTCACAGAAGATGAAATATTTTTCTTTATAATGACAATTTAAGGGTGGTATGACAAAAAACAGTTTTTATTGTTATTGCAGCACAGATGGACTTTGCATTTAAGGCATTTGGTCATCGGTGTTGCAGATTTGCGTCATCTTTCTCCAAAAACTACCCAATGTAACGTTGTGACACTGAAGGATTTGTCTGAAATTTGTATTTCTTTTATTGATGCGAAGAAACTCTGATTGGGGATCCCAATGATACCACTGAGCTTTCACTTTCTGCATTTGTTGGTCGACCTCTGTGTTTTTGAAATGAAGTAGCGTCAGTGGATTGTAAAAGTTTATGGGCAATTTCCGATTGAAATTTTATAAGGGGAATATGTTTTTGGTTACAGTAGCCAAGCATTTGTAATGGATGTTCCCAGGCACCAATAAAAAATTCTTATGTACCGCTTTTTTTATCGGTGATTAATTTTGTTGAGCTCCATCAAACCATTTTACACACACAAGATTATGGTTCATTTCGCATTTTATATCAAAAGACCCCCTTCCGCGTTTTTTAAATTCCGCATGAAATTGCTCACAAGCAACGTTGGGCGCGAAAGGGTTAACTAGAGAAAATTAATGTTTACTATACTTACAAAACGCTATTCTCACGTTTTAAAATTATTGGTATAATATATTATATATCATATATACGGGAAGGGCAGCATAGTTTTCTTTTTTCAGAACTGAATTTTCTGATCATGGGAAGGTAATTACTTATTTTTGAAGATGAAATCTGATTGGTGAAGTCCCCAAATCTCCATACATTTCGTAAACCGATTTCTGGCGGTTTTTGGCTATTTATTCTTGGATGTCGGTTTTCAAATCTTGTAGTGTTTTTGCACGGTTCACATAAACACGGGATTTCACGGGACAGATCGGGAGAGCGTGCCGGCCATTCCAAATCACCCCTAATTGAGATAAGGCGCTCTGGAAAGTGTTCCCTCAAAACAGCCATCGATGCTCTTGAAGTGTGTGCTGTTGCAACGTCTTGTTGGAAACAAGTGTCCCCCAAATCCAATTGTATAGCCGTGGGAAAAAAACCGGTCCGAATTCAATGTCACTGTAACCTCATTACCCTCAAAAATCCAGGGAACAATAATTCCATCTGACCCATGTAACAATTGATTTGCGGTCTGGAAAGTAGGCCTCAACGGCAAAGGCGCGCTCCTCACTATTCCAACGGATGATGTCGGGACTAAACTTTGCAGTAGCCCCTATTGAACGGGACCACTAGCGCTATGACATCAACTAACTGAGAGGCGCGCATTTTAAAAGATGAAGTTATGCTGCCGCACCCTGTGTATATATAGTGACGTATTTGCGCCACCCAAACCATCCAATTTCATTAATTCCATGAATAATAAATTCTTTGGCAACGATAAACAAAATTTTTTGGCAACTGCACTTCATGTTTACAAATCCCAAAGCCTGACATAAGCAGTTTTGCCTGCTCTCTCTGAGGTTTCCCTCAACTTAAGAATCCAAGGTCTCTCTAAGCATCCAAGAGCAATGCTCTCCCAAAATACACTAACATATTTCTGAAGCACAGAGGTTTCTTCTCAATTTCACTTACATTTAATTTTCAATCTTAAGCTGAGCATCAAACAATAAAGAACAAAAATAGGTCTCGATACTTTAATCGTCTTTTTTATTTGGTAAAAACTTTGTTTTCAAAGTTGGACTAAGTTTGTATACAAAACGGTTCATTTAATAGATTCAAGGCAATTTGTTCTAGCCTTTTATTTGTAACAGGCTCAGTCGGTCATGATAGCTTTAAAATATATTTATCGCTATGTAAAAACTCCATTCATTTTTGGACACCCATGCGACGGTCAATATCGTGTTAAGTTTTAAGTAGAACCTCGACAATGCGTCGAAAGCGTGTAACGGTCAATATCGTGTTAAGTTTTGATTGGAAACTCGACAATAGCCCGAAAGTGTTTCAACAAAAAATTTGAATTTAATATTAGGAAGACGCTATTGAATTTGTGAGAGGCTGTAAATCGAATTGGTTACCTCAAAACCGCACGAAAAAGCAATAGTGCAACCCTTTTGAAAATCAAAATCTATCTTAAGAGCATAAACTAAAAATAAGAATATCAAATAAATTAGTGAAAAGACAAAAAAATCAAAGACATACAAACTAAGATCCGTAAAACAAAAAATAAAAATTAAATTAAATTAAATAAATAAATTAAGAAAAAATAGCAATATTATATTCACTTGTAAACAACAACAAGAACAACAACAAAATGATAGAACCCAGAGTCGTGCCACACCTATGCCCCTGTGAGGCAATAATATGACCCAGGTTGCCTATCTTAGGTGCCATCCCCTTAGTATATTTAGAAATACATCGGTCTAGTTGTCTAGACTGCACACTCGTGCAGTTTTTTTTAATGAATAAATAAAAATGTACTATTTTTTGTCAATTTCTTCTGTCTGTTTCGATCCCAGATTGTTGTTCTTGAATGCGGAATGAATGTAATCTGAAACATAACTTATTTGCCGATTGTTACGCCTCCAAATGAAGATCGAAGATCGCCAATACGAACTCGGACGAAGACGCATTTGGGAGAAGCATACAAGTTTTGTAATAAAGAGATTCATTCTTATTACATACCCCGAACTGCTCCGTTTTTTTTGTTGCGATGTCGACGCATCTCTGTACATTGGCTGCCGCCAAGAGCTTATGTCGCGCGAGAGTGGCGGCGCGACGCTTGACGCCGTGTTCGCTTGTACACTGTTGAATTGCACACCACGCACTACGAGAAATAAACCACTTAAAAAAATAAAAAAAACAAAATTAATTCAAGAAAAATGTTATACATATGTATTTAAAAAAAAAAATTATAAAAATAAGAGAAAACAAAAAAAAAAAAAAACACAACCCACAAACAACCTAGCGCCTACTGTTGTCACATGTTCACTAACCTCTAAAATACACTCTATTGAACACATATTTAAATCATGCATTACAGGTAAATTCAAAATATCGTCGGAGTTCGTGGCATACACCAACAACACGTCGCCTAATCACCCTTCTCTGATCCGGCCATTTACCCTTACGGCCTCCTCTTCGGACTAGGGGGGAGGAGTTAACATACCCCATCTCTCGGTCTACCCAGTACTGCAAAGAGATACAACAACGACCCAACAACAAGGGACTGAGAGCCGAGCGAAAGTTCAACGAAGATCGCCAATACGAACTCTGACGAAGACGCATTTGGGAAAAGCATAAAACTTTTGTGATAAGGATTTTCATTCTCATTTCTTACCCCAAACCGCTCCGTTTTTTAAAAGCTTTCCTTCCTCGGCCACATGATTGTAACTGCAGACCCATGTCCTCTGATCGGCACCTGTGAACTGCGCGATCATTGTTTGATAATCCCATTATTAGTCAAGTTAATTACGCTATTAAGCTTATATCCAAATAACTTACACATATGTTAGACTCCTTGGTCCGTGTTTCAAGACGGGTTCCGAAGGCTTCCTGAATCCTTAGCATTGTTAATTCAAGTGCATAAATAGAGACAAAAAACAATGATAATTATGCCATTATATAATTTCGAAAAATTAACGCACTGTAATAATAAATTACTAACATGTATTCTGTGTTAAAATGCAAGCAATTTAATTGGAATCTGCCCGGTCGGTACACTCGGCTTCCATGATACTACATCCTCGTTCCCTGCCCGGTGATGAATGTGTCCGAGTCGACCGGCCTCCTTCAAGTAGTCTTGGAAATTTTCCGTCTCCAAACACCTGCGGTGTCCTCTTTGTACCTCTTGCACACCGCATTTTGTTTTCCCCTTCTGAAATCCGGCTGGTGTAGGGCCCTGTAAGTCCTCTCTCGATCAAATCGTTTTCTTTGGGTGCCAACTCTTCGAATTCGCATGAACATTCACAAGGCTGGGATACTGTTCTCCTTTATCCTCGATATCGATTTTTGCCACGCGCCAACCTCTACCCCGAAATCACCTAAAAATGGACACGACCACATTTTTAAAAATTTTTTGGATATAATTAAAATTTCTTTTAGTCTTGTAAATTTCTATCGATTTTCCAAAAAATAATATAATATTATTTTATTATATTACTTAAATTCATACATAAATTGCAGGTACTTGTCTTCGTATGCCTCTTTGTCTTTAGATGCATCAATATACCCTTCAAACTTGTCGTAAAGAGCTATTTCATATCCCAATTCTTCGAATCGTGGATAATGTTGAAAAGTGAATGGAAGGGTAGATTTTATAGGTTTTTTAGATCCGACACCGAAAGCCTATATGATGAAGAATAAAACATGTAAGGTTAACGGAACTCTTAAAATATGCCTTATTTTAGGTTTTAGCGTGTATGAAAGTTTTTTTTAGTTTGAATGCCAAAAAAAATTATATATACGTGTGGCGCAGCGCAACAGATATACTATAATTCTTGTATACTCCAGTTTAAAGATTGCACAATTAGTTATTCAGAAATACTATAATTCTTGTATAGTCCAGTTTAAAGTTCGCCCAATTAGTTCTTCAGCAAATACAAATAACTTAAACAAATTCCAATGAACAGCGAATTGGAGTTTTCCCTTCCGACAAGCCAAATTCGTTTATAATTAAATGATCAAGATAATTTTGCATAAGTCCTATTCCATAATTTTAAATGTTTGATTTACAAAAATTTGTTTATTCTTCACAAGCCCTATTTTCTAAGCTATCTTTAAACCGAAAATTCGTTGAGAAATGGAAAAATGGTATAGTCAACTTTTTTTACATTCAAATGACACCATTAACCCTTTCGCGCCCAACTTTTTCCCCGTGAAATTAAAATTTTTGTTATCATTTATGTTTTTACATTAATTTTTAGAAAAATGTAGCAACAACTTTTAGTATGCCACGCCAATTAGTTTGGGCGGTAGCGAAAGTTGAGCCACGTTGGGCAGTAGTGGTGTGTGAGCATTGTTTTTTTATAATTAATATATGAAATATAATAGATGAAATATTTTTCTTTATAATGACAATTTAAGGGTGGTATGACAAAAAACAGTTTTTATTGTTATTGCAGCACAGATGGACTTTGCATTAAAGGCATTTGGTCATCGGTGTTGCAGTTTTGCGTCATCTTTCTCCAAAAACTACCCAATGTAACGTTGTGACACTGAAGGATTTGTCTGAAAATTTGTATTTCTTTTATTGATGCGAAGAAACTCTGATTGGGGATCCCAATGATACCACTGAGCTTTCTCTTTCTGCATTTGTTGGTCGACCTCTCCGTTTTTGAAATAAAGTAGCGTCAGTGGATTGTAAAAGTTTATGGGCAATTTCCGATTGAAATTTTACAAGGGGAATATGTTTTTGGTTACAGTAGCCAAGCATTTGTAATGGATGTTCCCATGCACCAATAAAAAATTCTTATGTACCACTTTTTTTATCGGTGGTTAATTTTGTAGAGCTCCATCAAACCATTTTACATACACAAGATTATGGTTCATTTCGCATTTTATATCAAAAGACCCCCTTCAGCGTTTTTTTAATTCCTTTTTTCAGAACTGAATTTTCTGATCATCGGAAGGTAATTACTTATTTTTGAAGATGAAATCTGATTGGTGAAGTCCCCAAATCTCCATACATTTCGTAAACCGATTTCTGGCGTTTTTTGGCTATTTATTCTTGGATGTCGGTTTTCAAATCTTGTAGTGTTTTTGAACGGTTCACATAAACCTCATTATCCTCAAAAATCCAGGGAACAATAATTCCATCTGACCCATGTAACAATTGATTTGCGGTCTGGGACGGGAGCCAACACGGCTAAATTAAAGCGATTCCGAAATGCACGTTGTTTTTTAATAACCGAACATCCGCCTGAAAAGTAGGCCTCAACGACAAAGGCACGCTCCTCACTATTCCAACGGATGATGTCGGGACTAAACTTTGCAGTAGCCCCTATTGAACGGGACCACTAGCGCTATGACATCAACTAACTGAGAGGCGCGCATTTTAAAAGAGGATGTTATGCTGCCGCACCCTGTATATATATAGTGACGTATTTGCGCCACCCAAACCATCCAATTTCAGTAATTCCATGAATAATAAATTCTTTGGCAACGATAAACAAAATTTTTTGGCAACTGCACTTCATGTTTACAAATCCCAAAGCCTGACATAAGCAGTTTTGCCTGCTCTCTCTGAGGTTTCCCTCAACTTAAGAATCCAAGGTCTCTCTAAGCATCCAAGAGCAATGCTCTCCCAAAATACACTAACATATTTCTGAAGCACAGAGGTTTCTTCTCAATTTCACTTACATTTAATTTTCAATCTTAAGCTGAGCATCAAACAATAAAGAACAAAAATAGGTCTCGATACTTTAATCGTCTTTTTTATTTGGTAAAAACTTTGTTTTCAAAGTTGGACTAAGTTTGTATACAAAACGGTTCATTTAATAGATTCAAGGCAGTTTGTTCTAGACGTTTATTTGTAACAGGCTCAGTCGGTCATGATAGCTTTAAAATATATTTATCGCTATGTAAAAACTCCACTCTTTTTTGGACACCCATGCGACGGTCAATATCGTGTTAAGTTTTAGGTAGAACCTCGACAATACGTCGAAAGCGTGTAACGGTCAATATCGTGTTAAGTTTTGATTGGAAACTCGACAATAGCGGGAAAGTGTTTCAACAAAAAATCTGAATTTAATATCAGGAAGACGCTATTGAATTTGTGAGAGGCTTTAAATCGAATTGGTCACCTCAAAACCGCACGAAAAAGCAATAGTGCAACCCTTTTGAAAATCAAAATCTATCTTAAGAGCATAAACTAAAAATAAGAATATCAAATAAATTAGTGAAAAGACAAAAAAATCAAAGACACATACAAACTAAGATACGTAAAACAAAAAATAAAAATAAAATTAATTTAAATAAGTAAAATAAGAAAAAAAATAACAATATTAAATTCACTTGTAAACAACAACAAGAACAACAACAAAATGATAGAACCCAGAGTCGTGCCACCCCTATGCCCCTATGAGGCAGTAATATGACCTATCTTAGGTGCCATCCCCTTAGTATATTGAGAAATACATCGGTCTAGTTGCCTTTTACACTCGTGCAGTTTTTTTTAATGAATAAATAAAAATGTACTATTTTTTGTCAATTTCTTCTGTCTGTTTCGATCCCAGATTGTTGTTCTTGATTGCGGAATGAATGTAATCTGAAACATAACTTATTTGCCGATTGTTACGCCTCCAAATGAAGAACGAAGATCGCCAATACGAACTCGGACGAAGACGCATTTGGGAGAAGCATACAAGTTTTGTAATAAAGAGATTTATTCTTATTTCATACCCCGAACTGCTCCGTTTTTTTTTGCGATGTCGACGCATCACTGTACATTGGCTGCCGCCAAGAGCTTATGTCGCGCCAGGGTGGAGGCGCTACGCCTGACGCCGTGTTCGCTTGTACACTGTTGAATTCGGTTGAATTCTTTTTGCACACCACGCACTACGAGAAATGAACCACTTAAAAACAAAAAAAAACAATAAAATTAATTCAAGAATAATGTTATACATATGTATTTAAAAAAAATTAATAAAAATAAGAGAAAACAAACAAAAAAAAAACACAACCCACAAACAAACTAGCGCCTACTGTTGTAACATGTTCACTAACCTCTAAAATACACTCTATTGAATTGATTTAATTCATGCATTACAGTTAAATTCAAAATATCGTCGGAGTTCGTGGCATACACCAACAACACGTCGCCTAATCACCCTTCTCTGATCCGGCCATTTACCCTTACGGCCTCCTCTTCGGACTAGGGGGGAGGAGTTAACATACCCCATCTCTCGGTCTACCCAGTACTGCAAAGAGATACAACTACGACCCAACAACAAGGGACTGAGAGCCGAGCGAAAGTTCAACGAAGATCGCCAATACGAACTCTGACGAAGACGCATTTGGGAAAAGCATACAACTTTTGTAATAAGGATTTTCATTCTCATTTCTTACCCCAAACCGCTCCGTTTTTTAAAAGCTTTCCTTCCTCGGCCACATGATTGTAACTGCAGTCCCATGTCATCTGATCGGCACCTGTGAACTGCGCGATCATTGTTTGGCCATTTTCGTGGCAGCTCCTCCATAAATCTCCAGAACACCCTAAAAAACGAATCCCATTGTTAGTCAAGTTAATTACGCTATTAAGCTTATATTCAAATAACTTACACATATGTTAGACATCTTGGTCCGTGTTTCAAGACGGGTTCCGAAGGTATCCTGAATCTTTAGCATTGTTAATGCAAGTGCATATAATAAAGACAAAGAACAGTGATAATTATGCCATTATATAATTCCGAAAAATTAACGCACTGTAATAATAAAAATCTATCAGCATTTTATCAAATTACTAACATTTATTCTGTGTTAAAATGCAAGCAATTTAATTGGAATCTGCCCGGTCGGTACACTCGGCTTCCATGATACTACATCCTCGTTCCCTGCCCGGTGATGAATGTGTCGGAGTCGGCCGGCCTCCTTCAAGTAGTCTTGGAAATTTTCCGGCTCCAAAAATCTGCGGTGTACTCTTGGCACCTCTTGCACACCGCGTTTTGTTTTCCCCTTCTGAAATCCGGCTGGTGTAGGGCCCTGTAAGTCCTCTCTCGATCAAATCGTTTCCTTTGGGTGCCAACTCTTTGAATTCGCATGAACATTCACAAGGCTGGGATACTGTTCTCCTTTATCCTCGATATCGATTTTTGCACGCGCACTCTACCCCAAAATCACCAAAAACTGACACGACCACATTTTTAAACATTTTTTGGATATAATTTAAATTTCTTTCAGTCTTGTAAATTTCTATCGATTTTCCAAAAACAAAATATAATATTTTATTATATTACGTAAATTCATACCTAAATTCTTCATTATATAGTAGTAGCAAAACAAATACCTTTTTAAAGAGGAAACCTATGACAATTGTGTCACAAGTTTAGAATTTATCTGACCTTTAACAATTATAAAAATATTTTCTTTTACTCTGTGCCAAATACAGTAGTGCTTCGACATGGCTTCAAATAAGGACAGAAAGAAAACAAAAAAGGCGAACAACGTGGACGAAAACTCTGAGCCTCAACTTTTATTTCAAGAGGTAATAGAAGAAACTGATGTTTTGGATCTTAATTTATATTCGGACATTAATGATGACTTTTTTAATGAAGCTAACCGGGTAAAAAAAAATCACTCGTAATATAATTACTAAAACTAACTTAAATAAATTAAACTCCAACTTCTTAGGTAGTCCAGTTTCTTATGGAAGCTAAAAGACATTTTGAAGCATCGCGAATTAAGCGATATAGTGACATTATTTTTAATCTTCATCGTCGGTATGTAGAAGAAGTAAATGATAATGAAGTTTTACGTCCCCAAATATTGTCATCGGAAAAAAAGTTACGGCTTGCTCTTGAACTGACTTCAACATCAGAAGAAGCTATGCAAAAACTCAGAGATTTGTTGGGGGATGCCTGGAAAGAATCTGACGCATCAGCTTTACGAGAACAGTTAGTGCAAGAAAAATTACAGGAAGTTTTAATTAAGTGTGAAGGCCTGGGAGACCGAAACAGTGGTACAACTGATGACACAGCTGAGTAAGTAAATTTCATAGATATCTTTTGTAAAACCTGTAAAAACCCTTTCACTACTTCGACTCGATCTCAGAAACTAAAAAGGCAAGCTTCAAGAGAACATGTTTTTATATTTTTTATCGATTTGAAAAAAAACCCCCACTCCAACGCCAACAATTTCGCATAATGTTTTATCATTTTTGTATAAGTTTTGTAAGATTCTATCGATTAGCGAAACACGATTTACACAACCCACCCAAAACTGCCATGCCCATACTTTTCAAAAATGTTTTGATATTTTTTCATTTTTTTTTGTTTACGTTTGCTTAGCTTGCATTCTTCAGCTCCTGTCCAAAAACTTAAATTATTCATCAATATTTGCAATTACAGTAATTACAGTAGTTCCAACCGTTAAATGAGCAGACCTGTGAAATCAGCTTTGCTAGTCGAAGGAAAGTTAACTAATGTATCTAGCAGAGTATTCACAATGTGATGAGGACGTTTTAGCGTTTTAGCTAAGTCCGTAATAGGCATGTGACGTATTAAATCAGCAGCATCTCCCGTGATATACGACTCTAAATAGTGATACTTTTGAATGTCCGTTTAGAGCTGCTTGTTGTGTACTTTCGAGGACGGTCTTAAATGCTGTCAATTTTTTGTAGTCCTCAGAAAATTTCTTCATGTGTATTTTGGGCAAATCGTTCTGCACTCTTTTTGCCACAGAGCTTTCACGCATCATTGCTTGTTATTCAGTCAAACGCTTTTTCAATTCTTGTTGTTACTTGTTTAAAATTTGCCCAAATAGCTCTTTAACAATTACAAATACGCAACAGAAATACTATAATTCTTGTATAGTCCAGTTTAAAGTTTTCCAAATTAGTTCTTTAGCAAATACAAATAACTTAAACAATTTCCAATGAACAGCGAATTGGAGTTTTCCCTTCCGACAAGTCAAATTCGTGATCAAGATAATTTGGCAAATTCCATAATTTTAAATGTTTGATTTACAAAAATTTGTCTATTCTTCACAAAGCAAGCCCTATTTTCTAAGCTATCTTTAAACCGAAAATTCGTTTAGAAATGGAAAAATGGTATTGTCAACTTTTTTTTACATTCAAATGACACCATTAACCCTTTCGCGCCCAACTTTTTCCCCGTGAAATTAAAATTTTTGTTTATCATTAATGTTTTTACATTAATTTTTAGAAAAATGTAGCAACAACTTTTAGTATGCCACGCCAATTAGTTTGGGCGGTAGCGAAAGTTGAGCCACGTTGGGCAGTAGTGGTGTGTGAGCATTGTTTTTTTATAATTCACAGAAGATGAAATATTTTTCTTTATAATGACAATTTAAGGGTGGTATGTCAAAAAACAGTTTTTATTGTTATTGCAGCACAGATGGACTTTGCATTTAAGGCATTTGGTCATCGGTGTTGCAGTTTTGCACAGTCTGCAACGTCATCTTTCTCCAAAAACTACCTAATGTAACGTTGTGACACTGAAGGATTTGTCTGAAATTTGTATTTCTTTTATTGAACCCTCTGACATGTCAAATTCGTTTATAATTAAATGATCAAGATATTTTTGCACAAGTCAATTCCATAATGTTACAAAAATTTGTTTATTCTTCACAAAGCAAGCCATATTTTCTAAGCTATCTTTAAACCGAAAATTCGTTCAGAAATGGAAAAATGGTATATGTCAACTTTATTTTACGTTCAAAGGACACCATTAAGTAGAGAAAATTAATGTTTACTATATTTACTAAACGCTATTCTCATGTTTTAAAATTATTGGTATAATATATTATATTTCATATGTATATACGGGAAGCGGCAGCATAGTTTTCTTTTTCAGAACTGAATCGGAAGGTAATTACTTATTTTGGAAGATGAAATCTGATAGGTGACGTCCCCAAATCTCCATACATTTCGTAAACCGATTTTTGGCGTTTTTTGGCTATATATTCTTGGATGTCGGTTTTCAAATCTTGTAGTGTTTTTGGACGGTTCACATAAACACGGGATTTCAAAAAACACCATAGAAAAAAAGCGGGAGAGCGTGCCGACCATTCCAAATCGCCCCTAATTGAGATTAGGCGCTCTGGAATGTGTTCCCTCAAAACAGAATTTAATTTTTATTATTTAACATTTATTCGGTGACAGACTTTTTCACTTATACTATTACGAGACACTTTGTTGGTAGCTTTTCTTTTGCTTTATTCACGATCTCGTCCCGATTCAGACTGATCTTCAAATTCGAAGTCCTAAGCCAATCAACCTCGGACAGAAGGTTTTCTTTTGGAAACTTACTGAACTTTCGATAAAAGCTTTATGCTTAAATTATTAAACTGCATTGTGAAATTCAATTATGCTGATCGATGCAGTTTTTGATTGAAGCGCCATAAGTTGGCCGTGGTTTGGTCTCCAAGCGGAAGCTGTGTTTGGGCTGCTTATATTAGTGGCTAGCTAAGCGCTGGCAAAGGCAATGACAAAAACAAAGGCAAAGAAAATGCCGACGAGATTGAGAATTGAAATTTGTTTATAAACTGTGGAAGCTATGTTCATGGGTTGGATAACTCTCCCCCTTCTAAAATGACGCGTCCCGCTTCATTATTAATTTCGTTTAAACGCTCATTTAATTCTGTTAAAAATTCGACCACATTATTTTGTTTTTCTGGTTCTGGCCGGTTTTGTTTGGTTACAAATATATAATATCTGAATTTTATTATTAATCTAGTAATGAAATACAAAATGATTAAAATTAATAATATAAATGAAATTGAAAATTTACAATTGTAAATTTCAATAAATGGGTTTAAAATATTAATGTTGTCAAGAGAAAGTTCTGAATTGTTGGATTTTATATATTCTGATATTTCTAGGTTTTTAAAGTGGTTGGTAGTTACGTACTCAAGTATTTTGAGAATCGTTCACAATATTATTTCCATTTATTAGAATAGCACCTTCTTGAATGATATCTATATTCTTATATTTTTTTTGTAGAGTTTTAGTGCACATTGATTTTTCTACATTTTGTAAGTGGGTAAAACACGTCTTATCTTTACTTATAATACAATAGTTGTCAAAAAGTTCGTTCTTAAAATTAGATATTTCATAAAAGGTATTTTCGCATTTTGCGACCTGATTACTTATTAGTAATTTTCCATCATCCATCCATCATTCCATCCAAATGGATCTGGTATAGTAAATTTCGCATCTGTTTGTTATAACGGGGTATTTTATATAAATAATTAAGAGTTCTTTATGCAATACAATTTTGAATATGGAGATGTCCATTAAGTCTGCAATAATTACAGGCTGTTGCTCGAGATCTAATATTTCTTTAATTTCTTCATTATTTAAAATTTTTATGTTGAATAAATCAATTTTGGCCAGTGTGATAGTATCAATAATGTTTTATAAGTCAAATGTTAATAAACGTAAACGATGTTTTCGTAACGGAAATTCTTGATCAATAAAAATGTTTTTAAAATGATCGGAAAGTAATTTTATCTCTTTAAACAATTTGGAATTAATAATAAATTATTGGTTATTGTTTTCAATCAAATCATTTATTTTATTCTGTATTTTATTGAAATCATCGTGATCCGGAGTTCAAGCTAACCATTTCCAAACAGTGCCTAACTCATTTATTCCCCTTTTTGATCTAGTTGGTATCAGTTGTGACAAAATTAATTCTAGTATCTGTATTTCGTAAGTAATTTCCCATTGTGTCCGTATATTTTTATCTTTTCTTACATATCCTGATTCTATATTGATTATTTCATTATAAAAACTTAAGTTAGTTACGTGGAATAAGTCAGCTTATGATTCATAGGTAAGGACATCCTTTTTGTCCTTGAACAGGAAGAATTCGTGATTGGAGTAATCAATTATTTCTGAAGTGGTTATCATTACGAATGTTATTAGAAGTAATAAGAAATGCATTTTCTGTAATTTAATAAAAAAATATGGTATTTGTTAAAACTTAATGTTGTCTTTGTGAATAGTCCTGTTTCTATTATTGATTATAACTTTGTTAGGTAAGTTTTCCTTAACAACCTGTTTTTTGTATCTAGTTTGTAGCTTATATGATTCATAGGTAAGGACATCCTTTTTGTCCTTGAACAGGAAGAATTCGTGATTGGAGTAATCAATTATTTCTGAAGTGGTTATCATTACGAATGGTATTAGAAGTAATAAGAAATGCATTTTCTGTAATTTAATAAAAAAAATATGGTATTTGTAAAAACTTAATGTTGTCATTGTGGATAGTTCTGTTTCTCTTATTGATTTTAACTTTGTTAGGTAAGTTTTCCTTAACAATCTGTTTTTTGTATCTAGTTTTTAGCTTATTTCTTTCTCCGTGTTTCTTCTCATAAACAACTTGACCTACATGATATTCTTTTTCTTTACGACCTTCATTGTGTGTTACTAACATTTTTTCTTGTGTGTTCTTTAGAATTCTTGAAATGTTTTCGTGATCAATTTTATTATAAAGAATATCAAAAGGTTTTTGGTTTGTTGTAGAATGAATGCTTTGATTGAATTCTTTTGCGGCTCTAATAATTATTTCAGATAATAATATATTCTGTCAGTGAGATTAAATTCTTCCTCTATGCAACGAGCTAATTCTGTTAATGTTGAATGAGCCCTTTCTACTTGTCCGTTCGAGGTACTGTGTCTGTGGTCGGCGAAATGTAGAGTTAAACCACATCTTTGTGCAAAGTATTTAAATTGAACAGAGGTGAAGCTCGGTTCATTATCAGTTATAATAACTTTAGCGTGGGGAAATTGTTGGAGTAATTCCATTACTTTATTCTCGTTATTTAGTTTATTTTAAATTTCTTTTACAACCAGGAATTTTGAATACGCGGCAATACAGGTTAAGAAAATAGGACTTTGCGCGTAATAAATGTCTATGTGTAAATTCTCTCCTTCTTTAGTTGGAATAGGAGCTTCCCCAATAGGAATTTTAATAGAATGCCGGTTGTATTTATTTTCGTTGCAAATTATATCATTTTTTATGTATTCCTTTAAATTGATAAATAAATTTGTCCAATAATATAATCTATTGATTTGTTTATACTTTTCGTCTAGTCCTCTGTGATCACGACTATGTGTTTCTTCTATTATGATAGCCTTATCTTCATTATTTTTCACGTCTTGTAGAAATATTTTAGTATAAAGAAATTTGTTGGTAAAGTAATTTTTTAATGGTAATTGAATATGATAAAGATATTCTAAATGCAATGAATTCCTACCGTTATGTTTGGTTTTAGATACTCCCTTAATATTTCTATTAAGTTTTCTGGCGTATCATATTCAATTATATGTCTTGTCTTATCAAAAACATTCAATGACTCATGTATTGTATTATGTATCGGCAGAATGCTATGTATTTTGATTTGAGTTTGTTCTAAATCGCTGTTAGTAATATTATTTATTTTTATTCGAGATAATGCGTCAGCTACGACAGTAGTTGTTCCGGGTTTATATATTATTTTCGGGGTGAAACTTTCTATAAAGGAGTACCATCTTTTCATTTCTACGTTCTTGTTTTTATCTGAGATTGTGAAAGATAAAGAGAACTTACATATAAGTAATTCCTGAGATTTTTAAGAGCGCAAACTATTGCCAACAATTCTTTTTTATTTGTGGCATAAATTCCTTCCTTCCTTCAATTGGTTGGTCTTATTAATTTTTTGTTGGAGTCTTCCTTCAATTCGGTCGTCTTGATTATTATTTATTGGGGTCTTCCTTCAATTCTGTATATAGCCCTTTTTTAAATTTGTTTGATTTTCTTTGGGTTGGTAGTTGAGTTCTGATTTTTTATTATTATTGCATTCTCGTAATTTGTATTAAGTATTCAGTCCACCTTTTTATATTAAATTCTTAATTGGATTATTGCATTAATTGATTTCCAATTAAGTTTTTCCATGATCACTGTAACAGTAGTTAGATGTCGTTGGATTGTTGTGGATATTTCAATTTTTCCACAAAAAATATGGTTTGTTGGCGGCGCGAGTTCCGTTTCATATTTAACTTATTATCGTTAATATTTATTTAAAACTTTTAAGTACGCCGCCCCACGTGGGCGCCAGTTAAAATTGTTACTTTTTATTTATTTAAAAAAATAAATTTTATTTTTTATTTTTTAACATTTATTCGGTGACAGACTTTTTCACTTATACTATTACGAGACAATTTGTTGGTAGCTTTTTTTGCTTCAAGCTGTTGACGATCTCGTCCCGATTCAGACTGATCTTCAAATTCTAAGTCATAATCCAATCAACCTCGGACAGAAGCTTTTCTTTTGGAAACTTACTGAACTTTCGATAAAAGCTTTATGCTTAAATTATTCCACTGCATAGTGACATTCAATTATGCTGATCGATGCAGTTTTTGATTGAAGCGCAATGTTTACGTTAAGTTTGGGTTGCTTATACCATATTAGTGGGTAGCTAAGGGCTGGCAAAGGCAATGACAAAAAGAAAGACAAAGGAAACGCCGACGAGATTGAGAATTGAAATTTGTTTTTAAACTGTGAAAGGGAGCTATGTTAAAAGGACGTTGCACGTTGTGTTTTAATAACCGAACATCCGCCTGAAAAGTAGGCCTCAACGGCAAGGCGCGCTCCTCACTTCCAACGCATGATGTCGGGACAAAACTTTGCAGTAGCGCTCCGCTATGACATCAACTAACTGAGCGGCGCGCATTTTAAAAGAGGAAGTTATGCTGCCGCACCCTGTATATATATAGTGACGTATTTGCGCCACCCAAACCGGCCAATTTCATTAATTCCATGAATAATAAATTCTTTGGCAACGATAAACAATTTTTTTGGCAACTGCACTTCATGTTCACAAATCCCAAAGCCTGACCTAAGCAGTTTTGCCTGCTCTCTCTGAGGATTCTCCTCTACTTAAGAATCCAACAGTAATGCCCTCACTAAGCATCCAAGAGCAATGCTCTCCCAAAATACACTAAAATATTTCTGAAGCTCAGAGGCTTCTCCTCATTTTCGCTTACATTTAATTTTCAATCTTAAGTTGAGCATCAAACAATAAAGAACAAAAATAGGTCTTGATACTTTAATCGTGTTTTTTATTCGGTAAAAACTTTGATTTCAAAGTTGGACTAAATTCACTTGTAAACGACAAATTGCTTCTCAGGCGACCGTATATGTATACATCAATCGCTGATAAGGCACTGGGATCGCTTGTGCAGGACAATTTACAGCAATTATACCAATAAGTTACTGTGTGTGATGACCGTATATGTGTACATCAATCGCTGATAAGGCACCGGGATCATCGATACACCTTAACGCATATAATGTTACCAATTAAAAATGGTAAATTAAGCAAAAACAACAAATTTATAACATATCAAGTTCACTTACATTTTATTTTCAATCTTAAACTGAACATCAAACAATAAAGAACAAAAATAGGTCTCGATATTTTAATCGTCTTTTTTATTTGGTAAAAACTTTGAATTCAAAGTTGGACTAAGTTTGTATATGGTTCTAGCCTTTTATTTGTAACTGTCTCAGTCGGTCATGATAGCGTTAAAATATATTTAATCGCTATGTAAAAACACCACTCTCTTAGACACCCATGCGACGGTCAATATCGTGTTAAGTTTTATTTAGAACCTCGACAATACGTCGAAACCGTGTAACGGTCAATATCGTGTTAAGTTTTGATTGGAAACTCGATAATAGCGCGAAAGTGTTATGAAAGGTGCTATTGTGAAGGGTGCTATTTTGATGTTTTAGAAAAGAAGAGCTTAGCTTCTGCTCTGTTCGAGGTTCTTTATTTGAATAATCAAAGTATGCTGAAGTTGGTTTCAGCTAACCCGCACATACATTGCTTATATCTATGTATTCTTACTTACATTTATACATATACATATGTATGCAGATCATTAATTCTTGCAATAACTTCATTTCCTCGTTTTAGTAAACAAATAGATTCAGTTATTCGCAAGGTCACTACTTTTCGTACTTCATCATTTGTTATGACTTCGTGTATGTTGGGCTTAGATAAATTTTGGATACTTTGCCTAGGCAATAGTTCCTTATTTGTTACTGTACAGTTTTCTTGTCTACTTTGTTGCCTGGTAGTGACTTTCAGGACTTTATGTTGCATGTCTTTGAGTTCCTTTATATTTATACGTGAGAGTGCGTCTGCTACAAAATTATCTTTCCCCCTTAGGTATTCTACTGTGAAGTCGTATTCTTCAAGCTCTAGCCGCATGCGAGTTAATTTAGAACTGGGATTAGTCATAGAAAATAGGTACGTTAATGGTCTGTTGTCCGTTTTAATGGTGAAATGTTTGCCATAAATGTATGGTCTAAAATGGGTAATTGCCCAATGAATTGCCGCTAGTTCTTGTTCCGTTGTACTCTTATTGCGTTCTCCTTTTGTAAATGAACGTGATGCATAAGCTATTGGGAGCTGAATCCCGTTACGGTTCTGAGTTAGAACCGCTCCGCAAGCTTGTTTACTAGCATCCGTTATAATGCAAAATTCTTTGCGAAAATCAGGATATTGTAATAGTGTGGGGTGCATAAGATTTTCTTTAAGGTATTCGAATGCGTTCTGGCATTCGCTTGACCATTCAAAAGGGATATTTTTTTACATAATCTAGTTATGTGCCGTGATTAGACGGCGAAGTTCCTTACAAATCGACGATAATAGTTGCAGAAAGCTACAAATCGTCTTGCACTGTCCGCATCATGAGGGACAGGATAATTTTTGATGACGTCATATTTCTTGTCATCTGGCAATACTCCTTTGTCTGTGCATTTGTGACCTAGGAATGTCACTTCGTGATGAACATTTTTCTGGATGCAACTTTAGGTTATATTTCCTACATACATTAAAAACGTCAGTTAAGTTTTTAATCATGTGTTTTTCGGAACATCCTATCACCATTAAGTCATCCATGTAAAGGAATGCCTGAGAGGGTTCTAATCCCGAGAATGATATAGTCATCAACCTCTGAAATGAATTTGGTGCTATTTTAAGACCAAATGGTAATCGCGTGAAGCGATATGAGCCATTGCTCGTTGAAAAGGATGTTATATTCCTACAGTTTTCCTCAAGTTCTATTTGGTGGAAACCTGACATCAAGTCAAGGCATGAAAAGTATTTAGCTCGACCTAGTTGATCTAAAATGTCATCAATTCTAGGGAGTGGAAATTTGTCAGAAAGAAGTTTTTTGTTTATTTGACGATAGTCAATTACTAATCGCCATTTTTCCTCTTGTGAATTTGGTAATGATTTTTTTGGAACTAGCAAGATTGGGCTGTTATACTCAGATACAGAGGGTTCAACGATTTTGTCGCTTATTAATTTCCCTACTTGTTTTTGAATGTCCTCAATATGGCTATGCGGGCTTCTATAGTTTTTTATATAAATGGGTTCATCATCTTTAAGTCTTAATGTTTGTTTATAAAAATTATTTGTTGATATTGGTTCGGTTTCCACTCCGAACACAACACTATACTGTGTGCATATTTCTGTTAATTGATTTTTAAATTGGTCTGGAAAATTTTTCTTTAGTTTTGAAAGTATTTGTTCGCTTCTAATTCCAGTGTCGGTATTATGAATGTCATAATCTTTTAGATTTTCATATTGTATTTTATTTACTTTGACCACTTGGTCGAAATTAGTTGTATTTAGAAGTCGAACGTATACATGTTTGGATGCTGCTATTGTATTTGCAACATAAATCCCATTGTGTATTTCTTGATTAGGAACAAATATGAAATCATTTACAACATTAATGTCTATTTTCCGAATAACTTGTGATCTGGCTGGCAGAAGAACTGTATTGTTGCCAGCGCTATGTTATCGGAACATATATTGGATAATTTAAATTTTGGGATCTGATTATAAACCAGTCTTAACTTGGTTATATATATTTTCTTGCTTGGAGTTCTATTAAGGTTGTTCCTTGAGACTTTATCACACCTTTGCCTATGCCTTCGATGTTTATTATTTTTTCATTTTGAATTATGAAGTTATCAGAATTTACTTTCAAAAGTGAGATATCTGCACCAGTATCTATGAGAAATGTTAGACCAAATGGTAATCGCGTGAAGCGATATGAGCCATTGCTCGTTGAAAAGGATGTTATATTCCTAGAGTTTCCTCAAGTTCTATTTGGTGGAAACCTGACATCAAGTCAAGGCATGAAAAGTATTTAGCTCGACCTAGTTGATCTAAAATGTCATCAATTCTAGGGAGTGGAAATTTGTCAGAAAGAAGTTTTTCGTTTATTTGACGATAGTGTAGTGGCGACTGAAGCAGTGGGTGAGAAAAATCTCGATGAATAATCGATAGGGCGGACAGCTGTGACACACTAATGTGAGATCATGCTAGATGTAGCAAGAAGTAGCTAGAATATACCAGACTGAATGCAACCCTTATTAGCTGCACCCGATAAGTTTGGTATAATTCGGTTATCGGAGAAAAAGTGTTGTTCAGCTGATCGTGGTTTCCGCCGATGGCCTACGCCTCGGCTAATGTTTCCGGTTTGCCTTCTTTTCAATCAGAACAGTCAACGAGTCAGGTTTCGAAAGTGCGTCGAAAAATTTTAACTTGCGGGCATACTTGGTTTTTTTGTCGCGCGAAATATCGGAAGCACGGCGTTCCTTCGCCTATAGTGGTGCGCGAAAAAAGTCCGGCGTGTGTTTCCCGGCGATATTAAGCCGAAGAGATCGGCGTTCGTCACGGCCATCTCACTGCCGCCTTGCCGCCAGACCCTAGTTTCGACTGGGTCAATTACAGCCGAAATTGAAGCTCGGAGGGTTTTCGCTGGGCATCTTTTACGTTCGCATCACTGCCCGGGTCCCACGGTTTTACGGAGCCGCCACCTGCGGGCAGAAGGAGAGACGGCAACTGCGCCAGGGCGGGAAGTGGAGCGCCGTCCCAGCAAGCCGGAGCGAAGGACCAGCCGCAGCCGCAGGACAGCGACCGACCCAAGCCGGGACCACCAGGATGGATATTTAAATTAATCAGAAATGCAACCTAAGTAGTGCTTAAAGTGAGGTTAGAGTGAATGGGAAAAATTTATGTTGCTTGATTGGCAGTCCAGAATGCCAGAAATTAAATTAAATCAGAGTTAAATCGATCAAAATTTCTAATTATACGCAAAAAAACGCTAAAAGTCAGACTTAACCTTTACTGGAGAGTATTAATCCAGCCAGATCGCCATCTTGAACATAGAGTGAATAAAATCAAAATTTTTTTTATGTAGTTTAAGTTTAACGTTAAGGTATAAGAATAAGTACTCGAGTAGGAAACTCGGTCTTGCTGTTTAATAATTTTTCTTGGATTAAATTGAATTCTCATTAGTGATTAAAATTTTTATATAGTATGTGAACTGACCTAAGCTAATTAAATTTTTTTAAGAAGAGATCATTTTTGGAAAGTGCTCGCTTAAATTTTCGAGTAGGGATTTATAAAAGTTTGATCGCAGTCGTGTAATCCAAAAATTATGCCTCCTTAAAGTGTTTGTGGAAAGCCACCTTTTCGTTTCAGCTCATCTTCGCCGGGAGATCGATCTTTCGCCGAGGAGTGAAAAGTTGAGTGAGTCTCAATTATAAAACTTTACTTTTTATTAGAAATATTCGGTAGTAAACCGATAAAATTTTACTGGAGGGCATCATATATTGTATATACACTGCAAATAAACAAGTAATAATAATGGAGTGGCGAGAGCAGCCGTTTGGAATATAAAAAAAAAGAAAAAAAAAGATAGAGCAAGAAAAAATCTAACCGAATTTACTCGCGGCTCTCTATCAAACGAAATTAATTTATCCTCTCGTTAAAGATTCTTTATAAAGAAAAATCAAAGAAAAAATAAATGAAATTAATAATTCATAGAACAAGATTGTGGAGAGAACGAAAAATTATTGAAGATTTAAATGAAAGCTTTGTTCCTTCCTAAAAATAAATTTAGCCACTAGTATCTTTAGCTCTTTAATTGTAATGGTCTTGAATATAAAAAACCTTGCTTTAGATTCCTTTGAGTTACACTAGTCTGTATTTCTATATTTACTTGGTTCCTTTAGTATGTACTTATTTTTAGATATGCTCTTAAGGAAAGTGGTCTTAGGTAGGGTAGGGCAATACGCGAACACGATTCCACCTGTGTTTCGCCGGCGAAAGATTCTCCAACCTTCCTCCCATTCTAGAACTGTCCGCTTCCGAAAGTATTAATTTGCTTCCTCCGATTTTGCATTCTAGCTCCTTCATTTTGTTGTTGTTGCAAGCACGCTCAATTTCTTGATCTTATTAATTATTGTCTGTAACGAAAAGAGATCTGTACAAGCAAGACCACCACACCCAATGCCATGAGCTAGAGCCGGCCTCTAAAGCGTGCGCCCGCAAGTACAGGTACTCAAATCATCCATCATTTTAATTCATTACACGTTACAGTTTAGTTAATCCCAACGTGTGGGGCCTTAGTGAGTTTTTATTTTGAATTCATTAAGACTCGCGAATTAATATCTTCAATCCTTTCTTTACATTTTCCGTCTCTTTTCCAAAAATTTTTGTGTTTAGAATTGGTTGTGGAGTACACGTCAAGTCAATACTAATATTGCTGACTGGCCATAACTAAGACTGATCCCAAAAACTTTCCTAAGTGTAGCAAAAGGAAATGTGAATTTTGCTGAGGAAAACAGAGTAACAGTAACTTCGGTTAGGTTTCTGACCCGGTTTTATCTACTTCCTTGAGCTAACTTAACGCTATTCAAAAAAAAAAAAAAAAAAAGATATTGAACGTAACATAACGGAAAATCTTCGCGTTACTCAAGAGAAATGCAAGATCTTCATATAGTTGACGATTTTCCTCCTTTTTTACTATTCGTTTTAAATAAGATAGAGTTTCCTCTAGGTTGGAATATTCGTGCCAAGGAAAAGGCACAATCCAGGACTTCACTGATACACCTACTGGAGGTGTTGAAATTTAGTCTAACATGGAATATCTTCTTTTAACAAAACTCCTTCTACGCCTTCGTGAGAATTTTGAGCCAAAATAATAGACAGCCCTACGAAAGGAGAACATCAAGCCAAGAGTTCAGTTTTATTATCTTTTCGCACCTTATCGTTGATATTTTTACGTATAAGTTTATTCTATTTTTGCTCGCCATTTTTGAACCTGTAATTTTTCGCAAGTATGATGGGGTTAGACCGATCACCAACTAGGAAATCTCCTAGTGTCTCAAACCCTGTTTGTAAATTATGTGCAGCCGAGATCAGCACACCAGATTTGTACGTGACATCCTGTCACCATGAATTTCACAGGGAGTGCATTGGCAATCATTTTAAAAAAAAGTGAGATCTGTCCGAGGTGCAAACTAACCTGTAGGCCTCCAGCCGAAGCGACCGAAAGGGTAGGGAGAGAAACTCGTACTAAAACTAAAAATCTTCCACCCGCAACAGTAGACGGGGGTCCTTCGACATCAGCTAGCGGTGCTAACACAAATGAAGCTAGTTCAAGCGATGTAAGTGCTAATGCAGTAGCTTTGTTAGCCATGGAGCGTAGGCTTCTAGCAACGTTGTCAGAGAAGATGGCTGATTTAGTACAAAACGCTATCACCTCAAGCATGCAGCGAATAATGCCCACTCCGAGTCCGGCTGTAGTCGTTACAGCAAGTGAAATGTCCGCTGATCACCCAAATGCCTATGAGAGGCAGTATTTAGCATCGCCAAATCCTGTTCCTTCTCCACGAAGCGCTTCTTCCGATTTGTTTGATCGGCCAGATAAAGTCGTCCACATATTAAATGGTTGGAAAACCTGAAGATCAATATCATCCTACTTTCGAGGTGGAAATCGACTTAGGTACGGTATTAAAAGTAAATTCAGAGAAATCCACAAAGCGAATTCCCTGTTTTCGCAAGGCAAATTTTCGGAGGCTAAACAATTTTATAGCTGGCTTTAATTGGTCCGATCTTTACTCCTGCAACATAATGGCGGATGCGATTAATATGTTTTATACCGCAATTAAATCATTTTTTGACTCTTGTGTTCCGATGTACTATCCGTCAATCTCTAAACCTCCTTGGTTTAATAAAGTGTTGACACACCTAAGAAATGTAAAGTCCAGACTCTATATGAAATTTAAAAATACCGGTTCTCAGTCCATCCTTTGTAAATATTTAAGCGCTCGGTTAAACTTTACCGTGCTTAATGCTCAGTGCTACAAAAATTATTTAAACCGTTGTAAGTTCCAGCTTGCACAGGATCCGAAACAGTTTTATAATTTCGTTAGCACTAAGCGAAAAACAAGTTCTTACCCTTCCTCGCTATTTTTTGAAAACACTACGGTTACATCGGATCAGGCAATAGCCGATCTATTCGGCAAGTTTTTTCAAACAACATATTCAACTTTACCTCATTCTATCTAAGTCGAATCTAATATTTTGCCCCACTATAAACGAAAGCTCACTGCTTAACGATCTTCAGCGTGTTAAACCGGTCTATTCGCCAGGTCCCGATGGAATCCCTGGCTGTGTGCTCAGATTCTGTGCGGAAGCCTTGTGCAAGCCTCTACTGAAACTGTTTACCTTATCTTTGTAATCTTCACAATTCCCTCATATATGGAAGGAGTCCTTTGTGATTCCTCTTCATAAAAAAGGTAGCAAACTGGATGCAAGCAATTACAGAGGAATCTCTAAATTGTCGGCTATCCCAAAACTTTTCGAAAATGTTATCACTCCTCATTTGCAGCACCTTTGTAGATCAATCATATCACCGTGTCAACACGGTTTTATGAAACGCAGATCTACAACCACTAACCTCTTGGAGCTAACTTCTTTCGTAATACATCTACACTGATTTTAGTAAAGCATTTGACTCTGTTAATCATTACCTTCTAATAAAAAAACTTGATCTTATAGGGTTCCCTGTTTATCTTCTAAATTGGATTTCAAGCTATCTGAATGGCAGGACACAACAAGTCCTCTTTAAAAATTCGTTATCTTCTATTCTCCAAGTCACATCCGGTGTCCCACAAGGGAGCCATCTTGGTCCGCTTCTTTTTACCTTATTCATTAACGACCTCCCCTTAATAATAAAACATTCGCGTGTACTTATGTACGCAGACGATGTTAAATTATGCCTCCAGTACAAGGACACTTCTTGCCATTTGGACTTACAATCCGATCTAGACCGATTTCAAATATGGTGCCGTGATAACATATTAAACTTAAATGGCTCCAAGTGTAAAGTTATGACCTTTTGTCGTGCCAACCCAATACGCACGACTTACACTCTAAGTGGGTGCTCTCTGGACAGAATAACACGAGTTGATGATCTTGGTGTTCTTCTGGACCCAAAACTAAAATTTTCTGACCATATTTCGTCTATTGTCAATAAGGCCAGGGGTGTGCTTGGTTTTATAAAAAGGTGGTCTAAGGAATTTGATGACCCTTACTTGACTAAAACCGAACCGTCCGATTCTCGAGTACGGATCACCTGTTTGGAGTCCACAATACGCAGTCCACTCGGACCGCATTGAATCGGTCCAAAAAAACTTCTTACTTTTTGCCTTGCGGCGCCTACATTGGGATGCAAACCATATATTACCTCCTAATTCCAGTAGACTACTTTTAATTAATTTACCATCCCTAGTTAACCGTAGAACTATGCTTGGAACAGTTTTTATTTGTAAGCTTATTCGTGGGGATGTTGAGAGTCCCGACCTGATTAGTCGGCTTAACTTCTCGGTTCCAAGTAGATTCACTAGAAACTATATACCCCTTATCTTAAATCATTGTAGATCTAATTATGAGTTGCATGACCCTTACAGAGTTTTATTTTCTGACTATAATAGACTTTATCCTATTATCTGTAATCTTGACTCTCTGCCGCTTTAAAGCAATCGATTTTATTTTTTCTATTACATAATTAGATCCTACTAACACTAATATTTAACATAGTTATTCCACATTATATTCATTTCCTCGTTCCTATTCTATTTTTTATATCGCGTCTATATCTTCTCGCGAATCGAGCCGTACGATACACGGCAGCGCCCCTCGGTCGGTTGGGCGGGAGGTGTGGTCAACATACGGAGGTGAGAACGACATTGAAGCTTTTTCCCTAGTGTGTTGGAATTGCCGAGTCGAAGGACACCGATACCAAGAATGTATAGCCGAAAGACGAGTGTTTTGTTACGGGTGTGGTGCAGCAAACACCTACAAACCAAGTTGTAGAAAATGCTCAAAAAAACTTCAAGGTCGGCATGTCGAAGTTGCCAGTCAAACCGAAGACTTCGAATGCCGCACGGAATCAGTCAACAATGACCGATCAGTAGAGAACACCGATAAAAGTGTGTCTCTACCCCTCCCTGACGTACCAATTAAACCGGCTATTAGACTGCTTTACAGCAAAACTTCGGAATTACGGAACGTCTGCATTTCGGATTCCAGAAAAACTCCTGCAATTCTTAAACGAAAATCTCGTAGTGCTCGACGCTTGAAATTGTTCTGGAAGAATGTCAAAAAATGTAAAGCCAGTTTGGATTACATCAGTTCTATTCCAACAGGACCTCGAGACCCTCGACCGTTCTTACCGATTCGCTTATTGAATCGCCTGGTCTATGGATTGTTGGATTCAGGCGCATCGATTAGTTGTATTGGAGGAGGGTTAGTGCAAGCTTCGATGGAAAACGGGAAGGTAGGATGGTAGGAGAAGCTGCGACAGCAGACGGGAATTCTCAACGTATAGTAGGACTGCTAAAAATAGAAGTGGAATACGGTGACATCAAAAAGCTTTTGAAGTTGTATGTCGTGCCATCGTTGAAACAGGATCTCTATTTGGGAATTGACTTTTGGAAATTATATGACCTCCTTCCCGCTAATTTGAAAATAGCTGAGATATTGTCGCCTGAGCCCAACCAGCAAACGGTGGTGGATCAGTACGAATTATGTGAAGGTGACAAAGCCAAGTTGGCCAATGTAATCAACTGTTTTCCTTCCTTTAGCCAAGAAGGGTTAGGTAAGACGAATTTGGTCTCTCATTCGATCGATGTGGGCACCGCTAGGCCTGTGAAGCAACGGCATTTCCCGGTCTCCCCCGCCGTCGAAAAAGCAATGTATGCGGAAATCGACCGGATGTTACGCTTAGGGGTGATAGAGGAGTCTGAGAGTGCTTGGTCTTCGCCGATCGTGATGGTGACTAAACCAGGGAAAGTTAGAATTTGTCTTGACTGTCGCAAGGCTAATAGTTTTACGGAGAAGGATGCATATCCGTTACTCCAAATAAACGGGATACTGAGTCGTTTGCCGAGAGCCGAGTACATATCGAGCCTAGATCTGAAGGATGCATATTGGCAGGTCCCTTTGGATCTTAACTCTCGGGACAAAACAGCTTTTAACGTCCCGGGTAGACCGTTATATCAGTTTAAAGTCATGCCTTTCGGGTTGTGTAACGCCACGAGCACTATGTCACGGTTAATGCACAAAGTAGTGCCGGCTCATTTGAGAAACGAGGTTTTTATCTATTTAGACGACCTACTGACCTACGGCTTAACGCTAAACGTCGCCAAAAGTCACTTTTGTATGCGACGAGTACGCTATTTGGGCCACATTATCGGAGACGGTGAAATTCGCACAGACCCTGAAAAGGTGGCCGCGATTACCGATTTTCCATTGCCTAAAAGTTTGAAAGACTTGCGCAGTTTCATGGGATTGTGCGGATGGTACAGGAAATTCGTCGCAAACTTCGCGACACTGTCTGCACCATTGACTGACTTGATGACCACGAAGCGGAAGTTTGTATTAACGAAGGAGGCAATTGAAGCGTTCAGCAAGCTCGAAGAGTGTCTTAGCAAAGCTCCGGTCCTGTGTAGTCCGGATTTTGCGAAGCCGTTTGCCATACATTGCGACGCTAGCAAGTCAGGCGTGGGCGCCGTGCTGGTACAAGTGTCTGAAGAAGGTGACGAGCGTCCTATCGCCTTCGTCTCGAAGAAGCTGAACAAAGCTCAACGAAATTATACCGTCACAGAGCAGGAATGTTTGGCCGCAATAGTAGCATACGTGGAAGGTCTCCCTTTTAAAATAATAACCGACCATGCTTCGCTCAAGTGGCTAATGTCCAATCACGATCTAAATTCACGACTGGCGCGATGGGCTTTGCTGAGATTCAAGTTCGAGATTGAACACCGTAAGGGTTCTTTAAATGACGGTGGACTTGCAAGAGGACTTAATTGTTGATTTCGATTCTGAATTTTTCCAGTCCGGTGATTACGTAAAGTTGGTAGAGACCGTAAAGGAAAATACCTCGAATTTTCCTGATCTCAAGGTGGAGAGCGGGTTTTTATATAGAAAAGCTGAGCACCTGACTGGAGAACGGATGCATGACGAATACGCCTGGTTTTGTAGTGGCGACTGAAGCAGTGGGTGAGAAAAATCTCGATGAATAATCGATAGGGCGGACAGCTGTGACACACTAATGTGAGATCATGCTAGATGTAGCAAGAAGTAACTAGAATATACCAGATTGGATGCAACCCTTATTAGCTGCACCCGATAAGTTTGGTATAATTCGGTTATCGGAGAAAAAGTGTTGTTCAGCTGATCGTGGTTTCCGCCGATGGCCTACGCCTCGGCTAATGTTTCCGGTTTGCCTTCTTTTCAATCAGAACAGTCAACGAGTCAGGTTTCGAAAGTGCGTCGAAAAATTTTAACTTGCGGGCTTACTTGGTTTTTTTGTCGCGCGAAATATCGGAAGCACGGCGTTCCTTCGCCTATAGTGGTGCGCGAAATAAGTCCGGCGTGTGTTTCCCGGCGATATTAAGCCGAAGAGATCGGCGTTTGTCACGGCCATCTCACTGCCGTCTTGCCGCCAGACCCTAGTTTCGACTGGGTCAATTACGGAGCCGCCACCGGCGGGCAGAAGGAGAGACGGCAACTGCGCTAGGCCGGGAAGTGGAGCGCCGTCCCAGCAAGCCGGAGCGAAGGACCAGCCGCAGTCGCAGGACAGCGACCGAGCCAAGCCGGGACCACCAGGATGGATATTTAAATTAATCAGAAATGCAACCTAAGTAGTGCTTAAAGTGAGGTTAGAGTGAATGGGAAAAATTTATGTTGCTTGATTGGCAGTCCAGAATGCCAGAAATTAAATTAAATCAGAGTTAAATTGATCAAAATTTCTAATTATACGCAAAAAAACGCTAAAAGTCAGACTTAACCTTTACTGGAGAGTATTAATCCAGCCAGATCGCCATCTTGAACATAGAGTAAAAGAAATCAAAATTTTTTTTATGTAGTTTAAGTTTAACGTTAAGGTATAAGAATAAGTACTCGAGTAGGAAACTCGGTCTTGCTGTTTAATAATTTTTCTTGGATTAAATTGAATTCTCATTAGTGATTAAAATTTTTATATAGTATGTGAACTGACCTAAGCTAATTAAATTTGTTTAAGAAGAGTTCATTTTTGGAAAGTGCTCGCTTAAATTTTCGAGTGGGGATTTATAAAAGTTTGATCGGAGTCGTGTAATCCAAAAATTATGCCTCCTTAAAGTGTTTGTGGAAAGCCACCTTTTCGTTTCAGCTCATCTGCGCCGGGAGATCGATCTTTCGCCGAGGAGTGAAAAGTTGAGTGAGTCTTAATTATAAAACTTTACTTTTTATTAGAAATATTCGGTAGTAAACCGATAAAATTTTACTGGAGGGCATCATATATTGTATATACACTGCAAATAAACAAGTAATAATAATGGAGTGGCGAGAGCAGCCGTTTGGAATATAAAAAAAAAGAAAAAAAAAGATAGAGCAAGAAAAAATCTAACCGAATTTACTCGCGGCTCTCTATCAAATGAAATTAATTTATCCTCTCGTTAAAGATTCTTTATAAAGAAAACTCAAAGAAAAAATAAATGAAATTAATAATTCATAGAACAAGATTGTGGAGAGAACGAAAAATTATTGAAGATTTAAATGAAAGCTTTGTTCCTTCCTAAAAATAAATTTAGCCACTAGTATCTTTAGCTCTTTAATTGTAATGGTCTCGAATATAAAAAACCTTGCTTTAGATTCCTTTGAGTTACACTAGTCTGTATTTCTATATTTACTTGGTTCCTTTAGTATGTACTTATTTTTAGATATAAATATTGTTATTAATTAAAGTGCCAATTGATATTGAAAATATGAATTTCTAAAAACCTAAATACTGACTCGGCTGATGTTTCTCCGGACGTAGGGCACTGAAGGGGCCATTAGAGCTATGCTCTTAAGGAAAGTGGTCTTAGGTAGGGTAGGGCAATACGCGAACACGATTCCACCTGTGTTTCGCCGGCGAAAAATTCTCCAACTTTCCTCCCATTCTAGAACTGTCCGCTTCCGAAAGTTTTAATTTGCTTCCTCCGATTTTACATTCTAGCTCCTTCATTTTGTTGTTGTTGCAAGCACTCTCAATTTCTTGATCTTATTAATTATTGTCTGTAACGAAAAGAGATCTGTACAAGCAAGACCACCACACCCAATGCCATAAGCTAGAGCCGGCCTCTAAAGCGTGCGCCCGCAAGTACAGGTACTCAAATCATCCATCATTTTAATTCGTTACACGTTACAATAGTCAATTACTAATCGCCATTTTTTCTCTTGTGAATTTTTTTTTTATTTTTTTTTTATTTTTTTTTTATTTATTGAATCTTCTTGTATAAGAACTAACAATAAGTTTAAAAATCTTAACTATAACAAGTATTTTTTGAACAGTTGTATTATTTTTCCAACTGTTCTATGATTAAACGGCCCTAATAATTAATTCGATGGGTTGGTAGGTCCTTTCGCCGGAGACGGGAACGGCTGCTGAGCTGGATTAGACCTCGCGCTAGGTGGTTGGGCTGCGTGTAAAGCTTGCTATGGTATTTTTCCTTAAGTTCCGTGATTGCGTTGGTAACTGATGGGATATTTAGGTCTCTTTGAATGTTTTCACTCCGAACGTACCACGGTGCCCCAGTGATGGTTCTCAGAATCTTTGATTGTGCTCGCTGTATGATGTCAATATTGCTGTTGCTGGCATTGCCCCATAACTGTGAGCCATAGGTCCAGATAGGTTTCAATATAGAATTGTAAAGCAAGACCTTGTGATCTAGGCTGAGCGGAGAACCAGAGTTGATGAGCCAGTGTAAGTTTTTGGCTTTGAGTTTAAGTTGGGTTTTTTTGGCTTCAATGTGCCTGCGCCATGTGAGTCTTCTGTCAAGGTGTACTCCTAGGTACGCTACCTCATCTGCTTTCGGGAGTGGTATGTTGTTCAACAAGAGCGGAGGACAGTCTTGTCTGTTTAGCGTAAACGTCACGTGCTTGCATTTTTGCTCGTTTACTTTTATTCGCCAGTCAGAGAGCAGTATACGGCCGCTAGTGTAAGGAGAGTGTTGTCCAGCTGAATGCTGATGGATGTGGCCTGAAGATGATTTTCCGCAAATTCTTTGTAAAAGTGGTGCTTCATACGGTTCCTTATGAGTATGGCGGTGCCACCGTGTGCTTTTCCGTCGGGGTGATTTGTACCGTAGAAATGGTAGTCTCTTATTTGAAAATTGTATTTGCTTGTGAGATGAGTTTCCGAAAGAAGCATTACGTCGATATGCTTCTCATGTAGGAATTGAGCTAGCTCAAGTTTGCGCTGTGAGACGCCATTGCCGTTCCACGTAGCTATGCGTAAGGTAGCCATTATTTATTTGATTGTTGGGCTACAAGCATTTGTATCAAAAGGTTTTGATTACGCATCATGTCTTGAATGGTGGTCTTCATAAATGTCATAAATTCCATCATGCTCTGTTGTAAGGCTTGCATCATAGCTTCAGTTTTTGTTTCCTGCTGCGCAGCTGGGTTATAGTTTTGTTGTGTGTCTAATTTTGTGTGCACTTCATGTGGAGTTCGGGAATTTTGGGTTGGAGGCGTCATACCTGATTTTAAAACGTTTGCAAATGTTGTCTTGTTAGTGTTGGATGTAGGCCAGGGAGCGAAACTTGCTGCTTTCGAGAAAATTACTTCAGGATTTGTCTCTGATGGTATCAGCGTAGCTGTTCCTTGGTGTGCCCGCGCCGTGTTCATTCTTTTGTGAAGACGGATTTTCAGCTCTTTGTAGATTGGACAGCCTCTGTAGTTTGCTGTGTGGTTGCCCCCACAGTTATTGCATTTTTTCTCGCATGCATTTTTTTTGTTAGTTTGACACTGTTTGGAGTCGTGGAGATCTCCACAGACTACGCACACCGGGCGAAGTGTACAATACGACCTCGTGTGGCCATACTCTTGGCAGTTTGTACATTGTACAGGAGCTTTACGTTTGTGCGGCTCTTCTACCGTGATCCTACGGTGCAGAAGGAGCTGGAGTTTGTAAATTGGGTGAACCTCGTTTTTTCTAGGAGGCTTGTTTTCTGGTTCAAGCTCAATCTTTTTTTTTTTTTTTTTTTTTTTTTTTTTTTTATCGCACGGGTCCTACGGCCACACCTCCCGCCCAACCGACCGAGGGGCGCTGCCGTGTATCGTACGGCTCGATTCGCGAGAAGATATAGACGCGATATAAAAAATAGAATAGGAACGAGGAAATGAATATAATGAGGAATAACTATGTTAAATATTAGTGTTAGTAGGATCTAATTATGTAATAGAAAAGATAAAATCGATTGTTTTAATAGCGGCAGAGAGTCAAGATTACAGATAATAGGATAAAGTCTATTATAGTCAGAACATAAAACTCTGTAAGGGTCATGCAACTCATAATTAGATCTACAATGATTTAAGATAAGGGGTATATAGTTTCTAGTGAATCTACTTGGAACCGAGAAGTTAAGCCGACTAATCAAGTCGGGACTCTCAACATCCCCACGAATAAGTTTACAAATAAAAACTGTTCCAAGCATAGTTCTACGGTTAGCTAGGGATGGTAAATTAATTAAAAGTAGTCTACTGGAATAAGGGGGTAATATATGGTTTGTATCCCAATTTAGGCGCCGCAAGGCAAAAAGTAAGAAGTTTTTTTGGACCGATTCAATGCGGTCCGAGTGGACTGCGTATTGTGGACTCCAAACAGGTGATCCGTACTCGAGAATCGGACGGACTAACGAAATAAATAAGGTCTTAGTCAAGTAAGGGTCATCAAATTCCTTAGACCACCTTTTTATAAAACCAAGCACACCCCTGGCCTTATTGACAATAGACGAAATATGGTCAGAAAATTTTAGTTTTGGGTCCAGAAGAACACCAAGATCATCAACTCGTGTTATTCTGTCCAGAGAGCACCCACTTAGAGTGTAAGTCGTGCGTATTGGGTTGGCACGACAAAAGGTCATAACTTTACACTTGGAGCAATTTAAGTTTAATATGTTATCACGGCACCATATTTGAAATCGGTCTAGATCGGATTGTAAGTCCAAATGGCAAGAAGTGTCCTTGTACTGGAGGCATAATTTAACATCGTCTGCGTACATAAGTACACGCGAATGTTTTATTATTAAGGGGAGGTCGTTAATGAATAAGGTAAAAAGAAGCGGACCAAGATGGCTCCCTTGTGGGACACCGGATGTGACTCGGAGAATAGAAGATAACGAATTTTTAAAGAGGACTTGTTGTGTCCTGCCATTCAGATAGCTTGAAATCCAATTTAGAAGATAAACAGGGAACCCTATAAGATCAAGTTTTTTTATTAGAAGGTAATGATTAACAGAGTCAAATGCTTTACTAAAATCAGTGTAGATGACATCTGTTTGAAGATTATTTTTGAAACCCTGTATTACAAAAGAAGTTAGCTCCAAGAGGTTAGTGGTTGTAGATCTGCGTTTCATAAAACCGTGTTGACACGGTGATATGATTGATCTACAAAGGTGCTGCAAATGAGGAGTGATAACATTTTCGAAAAGTTTTGGGATAGCCGACAATTTAGAGATTCCTCTGTAATTGCTTGCATCCAGTTTGCTACCTTTTTTATGAAGAGGAATCACAAAGGACTCCTTCCATATATGAGGGAATTGTGAAGATTCCAAAGATAAGGTAAACAGTTTTAGTAGAGGCTTGCACAAGGCTTCCGCACAGAATCTGAGCACACACCCAGGGATTCCATCGGGACCTGGCGAATAGACCGGTTTAACACGCTGAAGATCGTTAAGCAGTGAGCTTTCGTTTATAGTGGGGCAAAATATTAAATTCGACTTAGATACCGCATAAGAGTATGGCTGTTCGGAATGAGGTAAAGTTGAATATGTTGTTTGAAAAAACTTGGCGAATAGATCGGCTATTGCCTGATCCGATGTAACCGTAGTGTTTTCAAAGAATAGCGAGGAAGGGTAAGAACTTGTTTTTCGCTTAGTGCTAACGAAATTATAAAACTGTTTCGGATCCCTGTGCAAACTGGAACTTACAACGGTTTAAATAATTTTTGTAGCACTGAGCATTAAGCACGGTAAAGTTTAACCGAGCGCTTAAATATTTACAAAGAATGGACTGAGAACCGGATTTTTAAATTTCATATAGAGTCTGGACTTTACATTTCTTAGGTGTGTCAACTCTTTATTAAACCAGGGAGGTTTAGAGGTTGACGGATAGTACATCGGAACACAAGAGTCAAAAAATGATTTAATTGCGGTATAAAACATATTAATCGCATCCGCCATTATGTTGCAGGAGTAAAGATCGGACCAATTAAAGCCAGCTATAAAATTGTTTAGCCTCCGAAAATTTGCCTTGCGAAAACAGGGAATTCGCTTTGTAGATTTCTCTGAATTTACTTTTAATACCGTACCTAAGTCGATTTCCACCTCGATAGTAGGATGATATTGATCTTCAGGTTGAGTAAGAGGTACTACCCTGGACAGAAACACACTTTCAGGACTTGTTACAAAACATAGATCCAAAAGTCGACCAAGAGAATTTTGAATATAATTAACTTGCGACAGTGATAAGTCGAGCAAGCCGTCAATAAAGTCATGTTGTGCTAAATGGAGAAGGATATTCGATTGTTTTTCTGGGGACCATATTGTGCCAGGTATATTAAAATCACCTAGAACTACCAATTGGTCCCTGTCAGAAAGTTTATTCAAGATGGACTGGATAGCGGACAGATGATTCTGGTATTCAGGGAATTCAGAAGATGGCGGAATATAGGAGCACGTGATATAAACTGATCTGTCGGAAAAAGACAGCTTTACACATACGAATTCCGAGTTACGGGAATCGTCCAAAATTAACTCCTCCGACGCGAGGGTAGATCTAACCGCAATTAAGACTCCACCTCCCCGTCTGGAGGGACGGTCAAACCTATATATAGTGTACATACCTGGGAAGACTTCGGAGTTGAGTATCTCCGGCTTTAACCAAGTCTCTGTGAGCACTATAATATGGGATGCAAATGAAAGACTATCACAATACAATTTGATTAATTTGCTACGCAAGCCTCTAACATTTTGATAGGAGATAGTAAGTTTTGTAGTTAGTTTTTTGAAGAGGAAGAAGATGAAGAGGCGGATGGTGCAGTGGTCTGGCCACGTGAGGGAAGTTTAATTCCCACGGGCACCTTTTTCTTATTTTTGGTCTTAGCTTCAAACTCTTTTACCACCATACTATCCGGCCAAAAATCACCCGAACATATGGTCGAAAAGAGCTCGTTTAGGACAGTTATCTTGAAAGATGATATGTCCCTAGCGAAAGAGAAGTTACATTTTTCCACTTTTATATTATCGGCTTTTGTTTTGTCTTGTATATAAGACAATACATCCGACGATGTTTGATCAGGGGAAAGCCGAGAAACAAAAATTTGTTTCTTTAGTGGAACCACCGCGAGGGGTTTTGGCGCTGCAGATTGTATTTCTGAAGCGCCAACTTGTGCCGGTAGTCCGGACTCAATGTTCCCTTGTGGTGGTAAACTAATCGAGACAGGTGGAATCACTGGTTGAGAAACCAGTGCAGACAATTCGGAATTTTTAGCAATCACAAGGTGGGGTCCATCCACAGCTGATTGATCGGATTGCTCCGAATCTTTTTTAGCTGCCGATCTTAGCAGCATATGTGGATTTGCTGCGATTGACAGCTGATCAGTTGTGGAGTCCTGTTGATCATTTGCCCGTGGTTGCGGGGCCTTAGGCAGCCTACCACCAGCGGCTTTTTTGCGCTTTGGAGATTCATCTAATAGCTTAAGGCCATTAAACTGTGAATTATGATAAGCGCGGAAAGAAGATCATCGGCTCGACGAAAACTATCTCTAGCTACGCCAAAACTGTTGATCAGTTCTTTCAAGCCACCTTTAGTTTGGCGCATAAACGATTTCATCTCGTTCGCAACCACAAGGCAAGCATCACAACAGTAATTTAGATTTTTACCCTTTGCTAGGTCATCACTTGTACGGCCATTAAAACCAGCGCACTTAGTATGCACCATTCTATCACATAGCCAACAAGTCATTTTTGGCTGCTCAGGTTTTATAACCTGGCAACAATTTTTATAAAAGCAGACGACATTTACGGTTTCCATGTTCAACTGAAATCAGACCACTGTGCGTGCACGAAAACACAAGACCAAAACTTTCAAGCGAGCTGTTAAAAGAACCGCACGAGAGCAGTCTGCACGCAGAGAAATTTAGATTTTGTGTGGGAGAGCGAAAGAGAGAGAGAGAGAGTGAGAGCGCAAAGTGCAGTTTATGTGCATGCAAAAAAAAACAACACCAAACACCACTGCGAACAACGCACAAAAAGGGAGAGTAAACAAAACAAAGAGACGAAAAATGCAAACTACTTTGTATATTTGTTTAAACTACGGCACAAATCACAAAAGAATCACTCGCGAAGCGAACGGATCTTTAATAATTATGTTTAAATATATGATAATTACAGAAAATTATTTAAAAACCACGGCTGGTTTAACAAACACAAAATAAAAAACCGGGAGCAAAAAAAACACGACCGTTCGCTTTGAAAGCTAATAGACGATCTTGAAGAGTGGTTGGGGCTGCCTGTTTCTGTTTTTGATATTGAACACGCTTTTGGCGTAAAATCCCTTTTCCTTTAGCGTCTCAGTTATCTCTTCGGGCGTAACATCAGACTCAATGCCCTTCAGGACTACTTGCAGGCCTTTGCTGCTTTTAAGCTGGTAGGTGTAGAAGCCTATTTTTTGTGCGGTAAAATAGTTTGTGACTTTTCTGTAGTTGTCTTCCGTTTTCGTCTGAAGTTTGATTTCATTGATAGTACCTCTTACGAGGGGAATTATATAAAAGCTATCTTTTCCAATAAGGCCAATCAAAGTATTTACAAAACCGCTTGTGCTCTTCTCGTGGATGTATATTGGCTGAGGTTTTGTTTTCTTCGGTTCGATATCAACGGATCCCAGCGGCACGTCCTCAGCGGTGTCTACCAGCAAGGCAAATCTGTTGGTATTTGCAGGGGCTACATTTTTGATCAAGGTAGAGTTGTCGCGTGTATTTTTCGTCTTGTTTTCCAAATCTGAATTTTTCGGGCTGAGCTTTCGCTTTATTGTAATGTAGCGGTCCATTCCAGTCTGCCAGGTCGACCCAGCTTTTTTGTTTACGTTTTCGTTTTGTTTTGCTTGTAGTGCAGCAGTACCGTTTATTGCTTGCGGTTTTGCTTTCGCTGACTCAGTCAGAGCGTGAGCGGGTGCAGCCGATGACGAGGTAGAGCGGGCTTTCGGTCTATCTCCAGCTGTTGTTGTTGGAGGTAGCGGGGCTTCTGTCGGAGCTAAGAGAGCGGGAGAGCAGGAGCGCGCTCTTTCTTGATTTGTTGGTAGAAGAAGGTTTATTGACCGCTCGATGTCTGCGTTTGGGATTGTCGGTGAGACGTAGGAGAAGTACGCGTTGTTGCGTTGAATTGAGAGCCGGCGTTCGTCTTGCTCGCGCTGTCGCTGAGCGCGAGTGTCGTTCTGACTCATAGTTTTATAATTTAAGATAACAAATCACTATAAATTTAAGCGATCTTGCATCGCATAGAGCGTCTCTTTCGCTTTCGGATTTTTTATTTAGTTTACTTTATTTGGCGTTCACTTCACTCAAAACAACCGATTTTGTGCGGAGCTCGATAAAATCGTCTTCACACTTCGGCGGTCGAATGCGAATGTGAATTTGGTAATGATTTTTTTGGAACTAGCAAGAGTGGGCTGTTATACTCAGATACAGAGGGTTCGACGATTTTGTCGCTTATTAATTTCCCTACTTGTTTTTGAATGTCCTCAATATGGCTATGCGGGCTTCTATAGTTTTTTATATAAATGGGTTCATCGTCTTTAAGTCTTAATGTTTGTTTATAAAAATTATTTGTTGATATTGGTTCGGTTTCCAGTCCGAACACAACACTATACTGTGTGTATATTTCTGTTAATTGATTTTTAAATTGGTCTGGAAAATTTTTCTTTAGTTTTGAAAGTATTTGTTCGCTTCTATTTCCAGTGTCGGTATTATGAATGTCATAATCTTTTAGATTTTCATATTGTATTTTATTTACTTTGACCACTTGGTCGAAATTAGTTGTATTTAGAAGTCGAACGTATACATGTTTGGATGCTGCTATTGTATTTGCAACATAAATCCCATTGTGTATTTCTTGATTAGGAACAAATATGAAATCATTTACAACATTAATGTCTATTTTCCGAATAACGTGATCTGGCTGGCAGAAGAACTGTATTGTTGCCAGCGCTATATGTTATCGGAACATATATTGGATAATTTAAATTTTGGGGTCTAATTATAAACCAGTCTTCACTTGGTTTGAAATCTAGTTGACAACTGAATTTCTTTATAAAATCAATGCCTATTATTCCATCACATTGTATTGCAAAATTTGGGTTTACCAAATGAAATTCATGTGGAATAATATATTTTGTTGCTTGGAGTTCTATTAAGGTTGTTCCTTGAGACTTTATCACACCTTTGCCTATGCCTTCGATGTTTATTATTTTTTCATTTTAAATTATGAAGTTATCAGAATTTACTTTCAAAAGTGAGATATCTGCACCAGTATCTATGAGAAATGTTAGTTTATTTTCAGTTGAATGATTATAGAAGGTTACGAATATGGAATGAACTTTTACATTTATTGATTGTTTCCTAAAGGGTTCTGTTAGTTTTCCGACGTATTTTGCGCGATTCTCACACTGCTATTATTATTATTACCATGGTTGTAGTTTCCGCGGCCTCTCCCTTGGTTTTGGCCTCGCCTACCTCCACAGTTATTATAGTTATTATTATTGTTGTTATTGCTGCCTCGGTTGTAATTGTTGTGGTAGTTATTTCTTCCACGATTATAACCCCGGGCGCCTCTATTATAATTATTTGCACCTCGTCGATAATAGAGTACAGTGTTACTTTGACCTGTTATCTCTGTGCAACTGTTTACAAATTTGGAGATGGCAACATTCATGTTTGTGAATGTGCCTGCTTGCACGATAAGTTTTACCTTATCAATGGAGCAATTCTGTGTCATTGCTTTTACAGCTGTTGTAGTGCTGTATTTATTTGCTAAGGATTGGCTGAGACCTTCACTGATATAGGCACCTTCAAGGGCCTTTGTCAGTTTCTCCACCTCTTGGGTGTATTGGTTAGCCGTTTTATTTCTCTGTTGTAGATTCAGAAGCTTGGCAGATATCACTTCTACCGATTCTCCTTTTACTGCACTTGACAGTTGGGTAATGATTGCAGCAATCGTCTGCTCATTACTTATAAGGTTTCTTACATGGCCTTTAAGTTTAGTTTTTATTAGGCTTATCGTTTCATGTGTGTTCTTTAAGCTATCTAGTAGACCTAGAGCATCCAAAAAACTTTGTAGATTTTCTGGTTTACCATCAAACTCTGGTATCAGAGATGTGGCTAGCCTGATAAATTCTATCAATGTCTGTGACATTTCAGAAATTGTTATTGGTTCATATTT
The DNA here is from genome assembly GCF_004382145.1 of Drosophila mauritiana. Lineage (NCBI taxonomy): Eukaryota > Metazoa > Arthropoda > Insecta > Diptera > Drosophilidae > Drosophila > Drosophila mauritiana. Next base: position 187,178 of record NW_022881549.1, read on the forward strand.
AAATTCAATTCGGTCGCTTCTAGCGTTTCAATTTCACTATCGGACTCAGCGCCGCTTGATTGAACAGATTCGTCTAGTTCTTTGAACTGGTCTGTGTTGAATTCAACCAATTGACTTAGACTTTCTGGTACATCTATCAGAATATGCCTTCTTTTTCTGATGTTATTTAATCTTGTGTTTAGGGATTTTATAACCCTCAAACATTTGTTATTATGTTCAGATGTGAGCCTATTTGCATATTTATTTACTAATGTAACTATATTATTATATTCTCCTACTAATATATCTATATGATTTTTCAAAGTTTCGGATTTTATTACTGCGTCTCTATTGATACATTTATAAGACTTATCGAACCTGAAGCGAAATTCGTCTATTCGTATCGCTATTTCGCTCCATTCCATTCTTGTCGTTAAAAAAAAGTTTTTATTAAGCTTTCTTCTAATCCATATTATTTTTTTTTTTAAATCTGGTCTAAACGATTTGCCCTATTTATATAACGTCTTTTGATGATCTTGTTATGCTTAACATAAATTGTAAGCAGAAATTGTAGAAGTAGTACTATTGTAATGATCAGCAATAAGATCCACAACGCATTTATATCGTCTGTGTGATCTATAATTTTTACGTTATTAACTACGTTGGCAGTATTGTCCTTTGCCTCACTAGAATCGTTAAACCATCCCATTTTTTTTTGTTTATTTTCAATGAAACGTTTTTTTTTTAAGGAGAAGAATAAAAATGAGATTTTCTATTTATGAGTTTTTTCTCATTATTATGATATTAATTTATTCTTCTAAAAAATCAAAAATAAAAAATGTTTACGTTTAATGAAGATAAGAATTGTTATATTCTGTCATTAAAAAAAAATTTTTGCAGCTGAATATATATATATACTCAGTAGCGAAGACTTGGAAGTATTAGTTGTTAATAAATGTGGTTGGCTCACATATTTGTTTACAATATAAAAAAAATTGTCGCTAACTGCCAAATCCGAGATCCCAGCTTGGGAAGAAATGAATGCCTTCCTGAGCGAAAGGTATCGGACATTGGAAGCCATCGAAGATATGAAACCGACTCAGGCAGTTCCAAAAAGGCTTCAATCCTTCGAGACAAAGGTCAGCACCAAACAGAAAGGGTGTGACTTATGTTATAAGGAGAACCATCCGGTAAGATTGTGCCCGCGTTTTCTTCAAATGTCTGTTGACTCGCGCTCCGGCTATATAAAAAAGAAGCAGCTATGTCTGAATTGTTTTGCCAGAGGTCACCAGCTACGTGACTGCACAAGCACACACAGCTGCTTTACATGTAAGGGCAGGCACCATACGTTGCTGCATCGCAGCCCCCCAAATTCCGAAAATGCGAGTTCCTCAGCCTCGCCCCCTACACAGCAACCTCCGAGACCCTCTAGCAGAAATGCATCGGCAAGCACCTCAGCGGTGCAAACTTTTTTCGCGTCCGGCACTTCAGCCGTCCTACTGAGCACAGCGATGATTGACGTGTGCCATTTGGGGACGAACTACCGATCCCGAGCCTTAATCGACTCGGGATCCGAGGCGACGTTCATTTCAGAACTCCTGTTCAACCTCATCAAGTTGCCATTCCGCAACACCCAGACCCAAGTCTCCGGGTTAAATCATTCGGTCTCCGCGAAATCCTCGAAGCTGTGTCACTTCGGGATTCGCTCTCCTACTAAGCCAGGTCTACAGTTAGACACTGAAGCGTACGTCCTTCCGGAGCTCTCAGGCAAACTGCCCTCCTATCCGATCCCTCGGAATTCTTTGAAGGACCTGCCCGCACTCCGCTGGGCAGATCCTACCTTTTTTGAGAGCTCTCAAATTGATGTACTGATCGGGGCTGACATTCTACCATCCATAATGATGGATGGCACCCGACAAAATATTTGCGGCTCGCTCCTGGGCCTAGAAACTATTTTCGGGTGGGTGCTAACGGGGCCGATTTCCAAGGGTAAGCCGAAACGGGTCGCATCCTTCACGACCCAGGTGCACCAAATAGGCGACCCTGATTCGCTCGACACGCTTCTCAGCAAGTTCTGGGAGGTAGAGGATCTACCAGTAAAGATGGTAAAAGAGTCGGACTCCTATTGTGAAAGGAACTTCCTCCAAACAACAACAAAAGACGCAAGCGGGAGGTACGTGGTGACACTCCCGTTCCGAGACCCCGAGAATACCGGATCCGATTTAGGATATTCAAGGTCCATTGCGTTAGCTCAGTTTCTTAGAAACGAAAATCGTTTAAAAAGAGACTTTCCCTTAAAAGAGCAATATGACAACGTCATCCAGGAGTACCTGGATCTGGGTCATATGAAAGAAGTTCCGCCGACTCACAATTCTCCCTCGTATCATCTTCCTCATCACGCGGTAGTTAAGCCCGAAAGCACCACTACAAAGCTTCGCGTTGTATTCAACGCTTCAAGTCCGTCGGCAAATGGGACCAGCTTAAATGATATCCTTCATGCTGGTCCAGTCCTACAATCCGATCTAACGATCCAGGTCCTGAAATGGCGTTATTTTCAATACGTCTTCAGTGCAGACATTACGAAAATGTATCGTCAGATATTATAGTCAGAACATAAAACTCCAATATAGCTATATCTTCTTGTGGACTTCACTCTAGTTCTTTATTTTTTTTGGTGAATCCTCCTAGCTATTTTTTCACACTGAATTTTAGCTATATTGTGCTTCATTTAAGCTTTTTTCCAGTTGATTGAAGATCTATTGGGGCCTTATTTCACAAAAATTGGGATTTTTTTTTTCTTTCGTGCTCCAATCTCCAGATCCCAATTGCAACTTTCTCCCGAATTCCGACGGGATCCTTTGTCCATTCAGATTTGGGTGCCCTCTGTGTCTGGTTCCTTTTCAATTCCACATTTTTTGCGGCGTGCAGGCCTTCTTGACTTCCTTCTCCTAGGGCATAGCTGAGCATGCCCCTAGAGGGAGACAAGAAAAAGACACCCGCACCTGGAAAGGAACAAAAGTTCAACCCGCAATCTCCGCTATCCACTCGCGGTAAGCCAGCACCCAAGTAGGTTAGTCCCAGGGTCAAAACTGCGACTCCCACTCCGAAAGCAAAGGTTTTGCCATCGACCAGTTCGAAGACAACTCCTAGGTTGGTCATTTCCCGACCAGTGACGCGAGCGTCTAGTGAGTCTTCTCTATCGAGAAAATCCGGGAGTCCCTCCGCTGTCGGGACTGATTTCCTCCGCGTCACACGCTCTACCACAAAGAAAATGGCATCCTCTGAGCAGCCAACGCCCGCAAACGCAGCGTTGCATAAATTCATCGCCGTCAGCGATCGCGTAAGCCTTTTCGAAGCGAAGATCAACACTCCTGATCAAGCCTCTCCGTCCCTACACACGTTACAAGTCCGTCTGCAACAGGTGCGAGCCTTATGGGACAAAGTGGAAAGAGAGTACGAAACATGCTCTAACCTAATGGCCCAAGAAGGATCCCTCGACACAGTGCCTATTCTCCAGGCCAAATATGACTACTGCTACTCAGTATACGAGTCATGTGCAGCACAAATTGGCGAAACAATCGACAGAGCAACGCCTCAAGTCGCGCAAGCACCCTCACAGCCGCTAATTTCATCCGGCTGCCGCTTACCTCCATGCGACACGGAAGTCTTCGATGGCGACCACTCCGATGGCCCACTTTCCGGGACCTATTCACGGCAATTTACGTAAACAACGATGGTTTTGCTTCGGCGTGGGAGGCACTGCGAGATCGGTTCCAAAACAAGCGACTTTTAGTCAACAGCCAGCTCAAGCTCCTTTTTAACTTGATTTCAATTTCGCAAGAATCTGGTCATGCTCTAAAAGAGCTACAATCCACGATTCAGGGGTGCTTAACAGCACTAGCGCATTCCCAGGTATCCAAAGAAAACTGGGATTGTCTCTTGGTTTTCCTTTGCGCGAGCAAACTGTCCAAGCAGACCCTGTCCTTATGGGAACAGTCGCTAACTGCCAAATCCAAGATCCCAGCTTGGGAAGAAATTAATGCCTTCCTGAGCGAAAGGTATCGGAGATACCAATCAAATCAATCCTTCGAGTCAAAGGTCAGCACCAAACAGAAAGGGTGTGACTTATGTTATAAGGAGAACCATCCGGTAAGATTGTGCCCGCGTTTTCTTCAAATGTCTGTTGACTCGCGCTCCGGCTATATAAAAAAGAAGCAGCTATGTCTGAATTGTTTTGCCAGAGGTCACCAGCTACGTGACTGCACAAGCACACACAGCTGCTTTACATGTAAGGGCAGGCACCATACGCTGCTGCATCGCAGCCCCCCAAATTCCGAAAATGCGAGTTCCTCAGCCTCGCCCCCTACACAGCAACCTCCGAGACCCTCCAGCAGAAATGCATCGGCAAGCACCTCAGCGGTGCAAACTTTTTTCGCGTCCGGCACTTCAGCCGTCCTACTGAGCACAGCGATGATTGACGTGTGCCATTTGGGGACGAACTACCAAGCCCGAGCCTTAATCGACTCGGGATCCGAGGCGACGTTCATTTCAGAACGCCTGTTCAACCTCATCAAGTTGCCATTCCGCAACACCCAGACCCAAGTCTCCGGGTTAAATCATTCGGTCTCCGCGAAATCCTCGAAGCTGTGTCACTTCGGGATTCGCTCTCCTACTAAGCCAGGTCTACAGTTAGACACTGAAGCGTACGTCCTTCCGGAGCTCTCAGGCAAACTGCCCTCCTATCCGATCCCTCGGAATTCTTTGAAGGACCTGCCCGCACTCCGCTGGGCAGATCCTACCTTTTTTGAGAGCTCTCAAATTGATGTACTGATCGGGGCTGACATTCTACCATCCATAATGATGGATGGCACCCGACAAAATATTTGCGGCTCGCTCCTGGGCCTAGAAACTATTTTCGGGTGGGTGCTAACGGGGCCGATTTCCAAGGGTAAGCCGAAACGGGTCGCATCCTTCACGACCCAGGTGCACCAAATAGGCGACCCTGATTCGCTCGACACGCTTCTCAGCAAGTTCTGGGAGGTAGAGGATCTACCAGTAAAGATGGTAAAAGAGTCGGACTCCTATTGTGAAAGGAACTTCCTCCAAACAACAACAAAAGACGCAAGCGGGAGGTACGTGGTGACACTCCCGTTCCGAGACCCCGAGAATACCGGATCCGATTTAGGATATTCAAGGTCCATTGCGTTAGCTCAGTTTCTTAGAAACGAAAATCGTTTAAAAAGAGACTTTCCCTTAAAAGAGCAATATGACAACGTCATCCAGGAGTACCTGGATCTGGGTCATATGAAAGAAGTTCCGCCGACTCACAATTCTCCCTCGTATCATCTTCCTCATCACGCGGTAGTTAAGCCCGAAAGCACCACTACAAAGCTTCGCGTTGTATTCAACGCTTCAAGTCCGTCGGCAAATGGGACCAGCTTAAATGATATCCTTCATGCTGGTCCAGTCCTACAATCCGATCTAACGATCCAGGTCCTGAAATGGCGTTATTTTCAATACGTCTTCAGTGCAGACATTACGAAAATGTATCGTCAGATATTATAGTCAGAACATAAAACTCCAATATAGCTATATCTTCTTGTGGACTTCACTCTAGTTCTTTATTTTTTTTGGTGAATCCTCCTAGCTATTTTTTCACACTGAATTTTAGCTATATTGTGCTTCATTTAAGCTTTTTTCCAGTTGATTGAAGATCTATTGGGGCCTTATTTCACAAAAATTGGGATTTTTTTTTTTCTTTCGTGCTCCAATCTCCAGATCCCAATTGCAACTTTCTCCCGAATTCCGACGGGATCCTTTGTCCATTCAGATTTGGGTGCCCTCTGTGTCTGGTTCCTTTTCAATTCCACATTTTTTGCGGCGTGCAGGCCTTCTTGACTTCCTTCTCCTAGGGCATAGCTGAGCATGCCCCTAGAGGGAGACAAGAAAAAGACACCCGCACCTGGAAAGGAACAAAAGTTCAACCCGCAATCTCCGCTATCCACTCGCGGTAAGCCAGCACCCAAGTAGGTTAGTCCCAGGGTCAAAACTGCGACTCCCACTCCGAAAGCAAAGGTTTTGCCATCGACCAGTTCGAAGACAACTCCTAGGTTGGTCATTTCCCGACCAGTGACGCGAGCGTCTAGTGAGTCTTCTCTATCGAGAAAATCCGGGAGTCCCTCCGCTGTCGGGACTGATTTCCTCCGCGTCACACGCTCTACCACAAAGAAAATGGCATCCTCTGAGCAGCCAACGCCCGCAAACGCAGCGTTGCATAAATTCATCGCCGTCAGCGATCGCGTAAGCCTTTTCGAAGCGAAGATCAACACTCCTGATCAAGCCTCTCCGTCCCTACACACGTTACAAGTCCGTCTGCAACAGGTGCGAGCCTTATGGGACAAAGTGGAAAGAGAGTACGAAACATGCTCTAACCTAATGGCCCAAGAAGGATCCCTCGACACAGTGCCTATTCTCCAGGCCAAATATGACTACTGCTACTCAGTATACGAGTCATGTGCAGCACAAATTGGCGAAACAATCGACAGAGCAACGCCTCAAGTCGCGCAAGCACCCTCACAGCCGCTAATTTCATCCGGCTGCCGCTTACCTCCATGCGACACGGAAGTCTTCGATGGCGACCACTCCGATGGCCCACTTTCCGGGACCTATTCACGGCAATTTACGTAAACAACGATGGTTTTGCTTCGGCGTGGGAGGCACTGCGAGATCGGTTCCAAAACAAGCGACTTTTAGTCAACAGCCAGCTCAAGCTCCTTTTTAACTTGATTTCAATTTCGCAAGAATCTGGTCATGCTCTAAAAGAGCTACAATCCACGATTCAGGGGTGCTTAACAGCACTAGCGCATTCCCAGGTATCCAAAGAAAACTGGGATTGTCTCTTGGTTTTCCTTTGCGCGAGCAAACTGTCCAAGCAGACCCTGTCCTTATGGGAACAGTCGCTAACTGCCAAATCCAAGATCCCAGCTTGGGAAGAAATTAATGCCTTCCTGAGCGAAAGGTATCGGAGATACCAATCAAATCAATCCTTCGAGTCAAAGGTCAGCACCAAACAGAAAGGGTGTGACTTATGTTATAAGGAGAACCATCCGGTAAGATTGTGCCCGCGTTTTCTTCAAATGTCTGTTGACTCGCGCTCCGGCTATATAAAAAAGAAGCAGCTATGTCTGAATTGTTTTGCCAGAGGTCACCAGCTACGTGACTGCACAAGCACACACAGCTGCTTTACATGTAAGGGCAGGCACCATACGCTGCTGCATCGCAGCCCCCCAAATTCCGAAAATGCGAGTTCCTCAGCCTCGCCCCCTACACAGCAACCTCCGAGACCCTCCAGCAGAAATGCATCGGCAAGCACCTCAGCGGTGCAAACTTTTTTCGCGTCCGGCACTTCAGCCGTCCTACTGAGCACAGCGATGATTGACGTGTGCCATTTGGGGACGAACTACCAAGCCCGAGCCTTAATCGACTCGGGATCCGAGGCGACGTTCATTTCAGAACGCCTGTTCAACCTCATCAAGTTGCCATTCCGCAACACCCAGACCCAAGTCTCCGGGTTAAATCATTCGGTCTCCGCGAAATCCTCGAAGCTGTGTCACTTCGGGATTCGCTCTCCTACTAAGCCAGGTCTACAGTTAGACACTGAAGCGTACGTCCTTCCGGAGCTCTCAGGCAAACTGCCCTCCTATCCGATCCCTCGGAATTCTTTGAAGGACCTGCCCGCACTCCGCTGGGCAGATCCTACCTTTTTTGAGAGCTCTCAAATTGATGTACTGATCGGGGCTGACATTCTACCATCCATAATGATGGATGGCACCCGACAAAATATTTGCGGCTCGCTCCTGGGCCTAGAAACTATTTTCGGGTGGGTGCTAACGGGGCCGATTTCCAAGGGTAAGCCGAAACGGGTCGCATCCTTCACGACCCAGGTGCACCAAATAGGCGACCCTGATTCGCTCGACACGCTTCTCAGCAAGTTCTGGGAGGTAGAGGATCTACCAGTAAAGATGGTAAAAGAGTCGGACTCCTATTGTGAAAGGAACTTCCTCCAAACAACAACAAAAGACGCAAGCGGGAGGTACGTGGTGACACTCCCGTTCCGAGACCCCGAGAATACCGGATCCGATTTAGGATATTCAAGGTCCATTGCGTTAGCTCAGTTTCTTAGAAACGAAAATCGTTTAAAAAGAGACTTTCCCTTAAAAGAGCAATATGACAACGTCATCCAGGAGTACCTGGATCTGGGTCATATGAAAGAAGTTCCGCCGACTCACAATTCTCCCTCGTATCATCTTCCTCATCACGCGGTAGTTAAGCCCGAAAGCACCACTACAAAGCTTCGCGTTGTATTCAACGCTTCAAGTCCGTCGGCAAATGGGACCAGCTTAAATGATATCCTTCATGCTGGTCCAGTCCTACAATCCGATCTAACGATCCAGGTCCTGAAATGGCGTTATTTTCAATACGTCTTCAGTGCAGACATTACGAAAATGTATCGTCAGATATTATAGTCAGAACATAAAACTCCAATATAGCTATATCTTCTTGTGGACTTCACTCTAGCTCTTGTTTTTTTTGGTGAATCCTCCTAGCTATTTTTTCACACTGAATTTTAGCTATATTGTGCTTCATTTAAGCTTTTTTCCAGTTGATTGAAGATCTATTGGGGCCTTATTTCACAAAAATTGGGATTTTTTTTTTTTCTTTCGTGCTCCAATCTCCAGATCCCAATTGCAACTTTCTCCCGAATTCCGACGGGATCCTTTGTCCATTCAGATTTGGGTGCCCTCTGTGTCTGGTTCCTTTTCAATTCCACATTTTTTGCGGCGTGCAGGCCTTCTTGACTTCCTTCTCCTAGGGCATAGCTGAGCATGCCCCTAGAGGGAGACAAGAAAAAGACACCCGCACCTGGAAAGGAACAAAAGTTCAACCCGCAATCTCCGCTATCCACTCGCGGTAAGCCAGCACCCAAGTAGGTTAGTCCCAGGGTCAAAACTGCGACTCCCACTCCGAAAGCAAAGGTTTTGCCATCGACCAGTTCGAAGACAACTCCTAGGTTGGTCATTTCCCGACCAGTGACGCGAGCGTCTAGTGAGTCTTCTCTATCGAGAAAATCCGGGAGTCCCTCCGCTGTCGGGACTGATTTCCTCCGCGTCACACGCTCTACCACAAAGAAAATGGCATCCTCTGAGCAGCCAACGCCCGCAAACGCAGCGTTGCATAAATTCATCGCCGTCAGCGATCGCGTAAGCCTTTTCGAAGCGAAGATCAACACTCCTGATCAAGCCTCTCCGTCCCTACACACGTTACAAGTCCGTCTGCAACAGGTGCGAGCCTTATGGGACAAAGTGGAAAGAGAGTACGAAACATGCTCTAACCTAATGGCCCAAGAAGGATCCCTCGACACAGTGCCTATTCTCCAGGCCAAATATGACTACTGCTACTCAGTATACGAGTCATGTGCAGCACAAATTGGCGAAACAATCGACAGAGCAACGCCTCAAGTCGCGCAAGCACCCTCACATCCGCTAATTTCGTCCGGCTGCCGCTTACCTCCATGCGACACGGAAGTCTTCGATGGCGACCACTCCGATGGCCCACTTTCCGGGACCTATTCACGGCAATTTACGTAAACAACGATGGTTTTGCTTCGGCGTGGGAGGCACTGCGAGATCGGTTCCAAAACAAGCGACTTTTAGTCAACAGCCAGCTCAAGCTCCTTTTTAACTTGATTTCAATTTCGCAAGAATCTGGTCATGCTCTAAAAGAGCTACAATCCACGATTCAGGGGTGCTTAACAGCACTAGCGCATTCCCAGGTATCCACAGAAAACTGGGATTGTCTCTTGGTTTTCCTTTGCGCGAGCAAACTGTCCAAGCAGACCCTGTCCTTATGGGAACAGTCGCTAACTGCCAAATCCAAGATCCCAGCTTGGGAAGAAATTAATGCCTTCCTGAGCGAAAGGTATCGGAGATACCAATCAAATCAATCCTTCGAGTCAAAGGTCAGCACCAAACAGAAAGGGTGTGACTTATGTTATAAGGAGAACCATCCGGTAAGATTGTGCCCGCGTTTTCTTCAAATGTCTGTTGACTCGCGCTCCGGCTATATAAAAAAGAAGCAGCTATGTCTGAATTGTTTTGCCAGAGGTCACCTGCTACGTGACTGCACAAGCACACACAGCTGCTTTACATGTAAGGGCAGGCACCATACGTTGCTGCATCGCAGCCCCCCAAATTCCGAAAATGCGAGTTCCTCAGCCTCGCCCCCTACACAGCAACCTCCGAGACACTCCAGCAGAAATGCATCGGCAAGCACCTCAGCGGTGCAAACTTTTTTCGCGTCCGGCACTTCAGCCGTCCTACTGAGCACAGCGATGATTGACGTGTGCCATTTGGGGACGAACTACCGATCCCGAGCCTTAATCGACTCGGGATCCGAGGCGACGTTCATTTCATAACGCCTGTTCAACCTCATCAAGTTGCCATTCCGCAACACCCAGACCCAAGTCTCCGGGTTAAATCGTTCGGTCTCCGCGAAATCCTCGAAGCTGTGTCACTTCGGGATTCGCTCTCCTACTAAGCCAGGTCTACAGTTAGACACTGAAGCGTACGTCCTTCCGGAGCTCTCAGGCAAACTGCCCTCCTATCCGATCCCTCGGAATTCTTTGAAGGACCTGCCCGCACTCCGCTGGGCAGATCCTACCTTTTTTGAGAGCTCTCAAATTGATGTACTGATCGGGGCTGACATTCTACCATCCATAATGATGGATGGCACCCGACAAAATATTTGCGGCTCGCTCCTGGGCCTAGAAACTATTTTCGGGTGGGTGCTAACGGGGACGATTTCCAAGGGTAAGCCGAAACGGGTCGCATCCTTCACGACCCAGGTGCACCAAATAGGCGACCCTGATTCGCTCGACACGCTTCTCAGCAAGTTCTGGGAGGTAGAGGATCTACCAGTAAAGATGGTAAAAGAGTCGGACTCCTATTGTGAAAGGAACTTCCTCCAAACAACAACAAAAGACGCAAGCGGGAGGTACGTGGTGACACTCCCGTTCCGAGACCCCGAGAATACCGGATCCGATTTAGGATATTCAAGGTCCATTGCGTTAGCTCAGTTTCTTAGAAACGAAAATCGTTTAAAAAGAGACTTTCCCTTAAAAGAGCAATATGACAACGTCATCCAGGAGTACCTGGATCTGGGTCATATGAAAGAAGTTCCGCCGACTCACAATTCTCCCTCGTATCATCTTCCTCATCACGCGGTAGTTAAGCCCGAAAGCACCACTACAAAGCTTCGCGTTGTATTCAACGCTTCAAGTCCGTCGGCAAATGGGACCAGCTTAAATGATATCCTTCATGCTGGTCCAGTCCTACAATCCGATCTAACGATCCAGGTCCTGAAATGGCGTTATTTTCAATACGTCTTCAGTGCAGACATTACGAAAATGTATCGTCAGATATTATAGTCAGAACATAAAACTCCAATATAGCTATATCTTCTTGTGGACTTCACTCTAGCTCTTGTTTTTTTTGGTGAATCCTCCTAGCTATTTTTTCACACTGAATTTTAGCTATATTGTGCTTCATTTAAGCTTTTTTCCAGTTGATTGAAGATCTATTGGGGCCTTATTTCACAAAAATTGGGATTTTTTTTTTTCTTTCGTGCTCCAATCTCCAGATCCCAATTGCAACATTCTCCCGAATTCCGACGGGATCCTTTGTCCATTCAGATTTGGGTGCCCTCTGTGTCTGGTTCCTTTTCAATTCCACATTTTTTGCGGCGTGCAGGCCTTCTTGACTTCCTTCTCCTAGGGCATAGCTGAGCATGCCCCTAGAGGGAGACAAGAAAAAGACACCCGCACCTGGAAAGGAACAAAAGTTCAACCCGCAATCTCCGCTATCCACTCGCGGTAAGCCAGCACCCAAGTAGGTTAGTCCCAGGGTCAAAACTGCGACTCCCACTCCGAAAGCAAAGGTTTTGCCATCGACCAGTTCGAAGACAACTCCTAGGTTGGTCATTTCCCGACCAGTGACGCGAGCGTCTAGTGAGTCTTCTCTATCGAGAAAATCCGGGAGTCCCTCCGCTGTCGGGACTGATTTCCTCCGCGTCACACGCTCTACCACAAAGAAAATGGCATCCTCTGAGCAGCCAACGCCCGCAAACGCAGCGTTGCATAAATTCATCGCCGTCAGCGATCGCGTAAGCCTTTTCGAAGCGAAGATCAACACTCCTGATCAAGCCTCTCCGTCCCTACACACGTTACAAGTCCGTCTGCAACAGGTGCGAGCCTTATGGGACAAAGTGGAAAGAGAGTACGAAACATGCTCTAACCTAATGGCCCAAGAAGGATCCCTCGACACAGTGCCTATTCTCCAGGCCAAATATGACTACTGCTACTCAGTATACGAGTCATGTGCAGCACAAATTGGCGAAACAATCGACAGAGCAACGCCTCAAGTCGCGCAAGCACCCTCACAGCCGCTAATTTCGTCCGGCTGCCGCTTACCTCCATGCGACACGGAAGTCTTCGATGGCGACCACTCCGATGGCCCACTTTCCGGGACCTATTCACGGCAATTTACGTAAACAACGATGGTTTTGCTTCGGCGTGGGAGGCACTGCGAGATCGGTTCCAAAACAAGCGACTTTTAGTCAACAGCCAGCTCAAGCTCCTTTTTAACTTGATTTCAATTTCGAAGAATCTGGTCATGCTCTAAAAGAGCTACAATCCACGATTCAGGGGTGCTTAACAGCACTAGCGCATTCCCAGGTATCCACAGAAAACTGGGATTGTCTCTTGGTTTTCCTTTGCGCGAGCAAACTGTCCAAGCAGACCCTGTCCTTATGGGAACAGTCGCTAACTGCCAAATCCAAGATCCCAGCTTGGGAAGAAATTAATGCCTTCCTGAGCGAAAGGTATCGGAGATACCAATCAAATCAATCCTTCGAGTCAAAGGTCAGCACCAAACAGAAAGGGTGTGACTTATGTTATAAGGAGAACCATCCGGTAAGATTGTGCCCGCGTTTTCTTCAAATGTCTGTTGACTCGCGCTCCGGCTATATAAAAAAGAAGCAGCTATGTCTGAATTGTTTTGCCAGAGGTCACCAGCTACGTGACTGCACAAGCACACACAGCTGCTTTACATGTAAGGGCAGGCACCATACGTTGCTGCATCGCAGCCCCCCAAATTCCGAAAATGCGAGTTCCTCAGCCTCGCCCCTACACAGCAACCTCCGAGACCCTCTAGCAGAAATGCATCGGCAAGCACCTCAGCGGTGCAAACTTTTTTCGCGTCCGGCACTTCAGCCGTCCTACTGAGCACAGCGATATGGTGGGGACGAACTACCGATCCCGAGCCTTAATCGACTCGGGATCCGAGGCGACGTTCATTTCAGAACTCCTGTTCAACCTCATCAAGTTGCCATTCCGCAACACCCAGACCCAAGTCTCCGGGTTAAATCATTCGGTCTCCGCGAAATCCTCGAAGCTGTGTCACTTCGGGATTCGCTCTCCTACTAAGCCAGGTCTACAGTTAGACACTGAAGCGTACGTCCTTCCGGAGCTCTCAGGCAAACTGCCCTCCTATCCGATCCCTCGGAATTCTTTGAAGGACCTGCCCGCACTCCGCTGGGCAGATCCTACCTTTTTTGAGAGCTCTCAAATTGATGTACTGATCGGGGCTGACATTCTACCATCCATAATGATGGATGGCACCCGACAAAATATTTGCGGCTCGCTCCTGGGCCTAGAAACTATTTTCGGGTGGGTGCTAACGGGGCCGATTTCCAAGGGTAAGCCGAAACGGGTCGCATCCTTCACGACCCAGGTGCACCAAATAGGCGACCCTGATTCGCTCGACACGCTTCTCAGCAAGTTCTGGGAGGTAGAGGATCTACCAGTAAAGATGGTAAAAGAGTCGGACTCCTATTGTGAAAGGAACTTCCTCCAAACAACAACAAAAGACGCAAGCGGGAGGTACGTGGTGACACTCCCGTTCCGAGACCCCGAGAATACCGGATCCGATTTAGGATATTCAAGGTCCATTGCGTTAGCTCAGTTTCTTAGAAACGAAAATCGTTTAAAAAGAGACTTTCCCTTAAAAGAGCAATATGACAACGTCATCCAGGAGTACCTGGATCTGGGTCATATGAAAGAAGTTCCGCCGACTCACAATTCTCCCTCGTATCATCTTCCTCATCACGCGGTAGTTAAGCCCGAAAGCACCACTACAAAGCTTCGCGTTGTATTCAACGCTTCAAGTCCGTCGGCAAATGGGACCAGCTTAAATGATATCCTTCATGCTGGTCCAGTCCTACAATCCGATCTAACGATCCAGGTCCTGAAATGGCGTTATTTTCAATACGTCTTCAGTGCAGACATTACGAAAATGTATCGTCAGATATTATAGTCAGAACATAAAACTCCAATATAGCTATATCTTCTTGTGGACTTCACTCTAGCTCTTGTTTTTTTTGGTGAATCCTCCTAGCTATTTTTTCACACTGAATTTTAGCTATATTGTGCTTCATTTAAGCTTTTTTCCAGTTGATTGAAGATCTATTGGGGCCTTATTTCACAAAAATTGGGATTTTTTTTTTTCTTTCGTGCTCCAATCTCCAGATCCCAATTGCAACTTTCTCCCGAATTCCGACGGGATCCTTTGTCCATTCAGATTTGGGTGCCCTCTGTGTCTGGTTCCTTTTCAATTCCACATTTTTTGCGGCGTGCAGGCCTTCTTGACTTCCTTCTCCTAGGGCATAGCTGAGCATGCCCCTAGAGGGAGACAAGAAAAAGACACCCGCACCTGGAAAGGAACAAAAGTTCAACCCGCAATCTCCGCTATCCACTCGCGGTAAGCCAGCACCCAAGTAGGTTAGTCCCAGGGTCAAAACTGCGACTCCCACTCCGAAAGCAAAGGTTTTGCCATCGACCAGTTCGAAGACAACTCCTAGGTTGGTCATTTCCCGACCAGTGACGCGAGCGTCTAGTGAGTCTTCTCTATCGAGAAAATCCGGGAGTCCCTCCGCTGTCGGGACTGATTTCCTCCGCGTCACACGCTCTACCACAAAGAAAATGGCATCCTCTGAGCAGCCAACGCCCGCAAACGCAGCGTTGCATAAATTCATCGCCGTCAGCGATCGCGTAAGCCTTTTCGAAGCGAAGATCAACACTCCTGATCAAGCCTCTCCGTCCCTACACACGTTACAAGTCCGTCTGCAACAGGTGCGAGCCTTATGGGACAAAGTGGAAAGAGAGTACGAAACATGCTCTAACCTAATGGCCCAAGAAGGATCCCTCGACACAGTGCCTATTCTCCAGGCCAAATATGACTACTGCTACTCAGTATACGAGTCATGTGCAGCACAAATTGGCGAAACAATCGACAGAGCAACGCCTCAAGTCGCGCAAGCACCCTCACAGCCGCTAATTTCGTCCGGCTGCCGTTACCTCCATGCGACACGGAAGTCTTCGATGGCGACCACTCCGATGGCCCACTTTCCGGGACCTATTCACGGCAATTTACGTAAACAACGATGGTTTTGCTTCGGCGTGGGAGGCACTGCGAGATCGGTTCCAAAACAAGCGACTTTTAGTCAACAGCCAGCTCAAGCTCCTTTTTAACTTGATTTCAATTTCGCAAGAATCTGGTCATGCTCTAAAAGAGCTACAATCCACGATTCAGGGGTGCTTAACAGCACTAGCGCATTCCCAGGTATCCACAGAAAACTGGGATTGTCTCTTGGTTTTCCTTTGCGCGAGCAAACTGTCCAAGCAGACCCTGTCCTTATGGGAACAGTCGCTAACTGCCAAATCCAAGATCCCAGCTTGGGAAGAAATTAATGCCTTCCTGAGCGAAAGGTATCGGAGATACCAATCAAATCAATCCTTCGAGTCAAAGGTCAGCACCAAACAGAAAGGGTGTGACTTATGTTATAAGGAGAACCATCCGGTAAGATTGTGCCCGCGTTTTCTTCAAATGTCTGTTGACTCGCGCTCCGGCTATATAAAAAAGAAGCAGCTATGTCTGAATTGTTTTGCCAGAGGTCACCAGCTACGTGACTGCACAAGCACACACAGCTGCTTTACATGTAAGGGCAGGCACCATACGCTGCTGCATCGCAGCCCCCCAAATTCCGAAAATGCGAGTTCCTCAGCCTCGCCCCCTACACAGCAACCTCCGAGACCCTCCAGCAGAAATGCATCGGCAAGCACCTCAGCGGTGCAAACTTTTTTCGCGTCCGGCACTTCAGCCGTCCTACTGAGCACAGCGATGATTGACGTGTGCCATTTGGGGACGAACTACCGAGCCCGAGCCTTAATCGACTCGGGATCCGAGGCGACGTTCATTTCAGAACGCCTGTTCAACCTCATCAAGTTGCCATTCCGCAACACCCAGACCCAAGTCTCCGGGTTAAACACGGTCTCCGCGAAATCCTCGAAGCTGTGTCACTTCGGGATTCGCTCTCCTACTAAGCCAGGTCTACAGTTAGACACTGAAGCGTACGTCCTTCCGGAGCTCTCAGGCAAACTGCCCTCCTATCCGATCCCTCGGAATTCTTTGAAGGACCTGCCCGCACTCCGCTGGGCAGATCCTACCTTTTTTGAGAGCTCTCAAATTGATGTACTGATCGGGGCTGACATTCTACCATCCATAATGATGGATGGCACCCGACAAAATATTTGCGGCTCGCTCCTGGGCCTAGAAACTATTTTCGGGTGGGTGCTAACGGGGCCGATTTCCAAGGGTAAGCCGAAACGGGTCGCATCCTTCACGACCCAGGTGCACCAAATAGGCGACCCTGATTCGCTCGACACGCTTCTCAGCAAGTTCTGGGAGGTAGAGGATCTACCAGTAAAGATGGTAAAAGAGTCGGACTCCTATTGTGAAAGGAACTTCCTCCAAACAACAACAAAAGACGCAAGCGGGAGGTACGTGGTGACACTCCCGTTCCGAGACCCCGAGAATACCGGATCCGATTTAGGATATTCAAGGTCCATTGCGTTAGCTCAGTTTCTTAGAAACGAAAATCGTTTAAAAAGAGACTTTCCCTTAAAAGAGCAATATGACAGCGTCATCCAGGAGTACCTGGATCTGGGTCATATGAAAGAAGTTCCGCCGACTCACAATTCTCCCTCGTATCATCTTCCTCATCACGCGGTAGTTAAGCCCGAAAGCACCACTACAAAGCTTCGCGTTGTATTCAACGCTTCAAGTCCGTCGGCAAATGGGACCAGCTTAAATGATATCCTTCATGCTGGTCCAGTCCTACAATCCGATCTAACATCCAGGTCCTGAAATGGCGTTATTTTCAATACGTCTTCAGTGCAGACATTACGAAAATGTATCGTCAGATATTATAGTCAGAACATAAAACTCCAATATAGCTATATCTTCTTGTGGACTTCACTCTAGCTCTTGTTTTTTTTGGTGAATCCTCCTAGCTATTTTTTCACACTGAATTTTAGCTATATTGTGCTTCATTTAAGCTTTTTTCCAGTTGATTGAAGATCTATTGGGGCCTTATTTCACAAAAATTGGGATTTTTTTTTTTCTTTCGTGCTCCAATCTCCAGATCCCAATTGCAACTTTCTCCCGAATTCCGACGGGATCCTTTGTCCATTCAGATTTGGGTGCCCTCTGTGTCTGGTTCCTTTTCAATTCCACATTTTTTGCGGCGTGCAGGCCTTCTTGACTTCCTTCTCCTAGGGCATAGCTGAGCATGCCCCTAGAGGGAGACAAGAAAAAGACACCCGCACCTGGAAAGGAACAAAAGTTCAACCCGCAATCTCCGCTATCCACTCGCGGTAAGCCAGCACCCAAGTAGGTTAGTCCCAGGGTCAAAACTGCGACTCCCACTCCGAAAGCAAAGGTTTTGCCATCGACCAGTTCGAAGACAACTCCTAGGTTGGTCATTTCCCGACCAGTGACGCGAGCGTCTAGTGAGTCTTCTCTATCGAGAAAATCCGGGAGTCCCTCCGCTGTCGGGACTGATTTCCTCCGCGTCACACGCTCTACCACAAAGAAAATGGCATCCTCTGAGCAGCCAACGCCCGCAAACGCAGCGTTGCATAAATTCATCGCCGTCAGCGATCGCGTAAGCCTTTTCGAAGCGAAGATCAACACTCCTGATCAAGCCTCTCCGTCCCTACACACGTTACAAGTCCGTCTGCAACAGGTGCGAGCCTTATGGGACAAAGTGGAAAGAGAGTACGAAACATGCTCTAACCTAATGGCCCAAGAAGGATCCCTCGACACAGTGCCTATTCTCCAGGCCAAATATGACTACTGCTACTCAGTATACGAGTCATGTGCAGCACAAATTGGCGAAACAATCGACAGAGCAACGCCTCAAGTCGCGCAAGCACCCTCACAGCCGCTAATTTCATCCGGCTGCCGCTTACCTCCATGCGACACGGAAGTCTTCGATGGCGACCACTCCGATGGCCCACTTTCCGGGACCTATTCACGGCAATTTACGTAAACAACGATGGTTTTGCTTCGGCGTGGGAGGCACTGCGAGATCGGTTCCAAAACAAGCGACTTTTAGTCAACAGCCAGCTCAAGCTCCTTTTTAACTTGATTTCAATTTCGCAAGAATCTGGTCATGCTCTAAAAGAGCTACAATCCACGATTCAGGGGTGCTTAACAGCACTAGCGCATTCCCAGGTATCCACAGAAAACTGGGATTGTCTCTTGGTTTTCCTTTGCGCGAGCAAACTGTCCAAGCAGACCCTGTCCTTATGGGAACAGTCGCTAACTGCCAAATCCAAGATCCCAGCTTGGGAAGAAATTAATGCCTTCCTGAGCGAAAGGTATCGGAGATACCAATCAAATCAATCCTTCGAGTCAAAGGTCAGCACCAAACAGAAAGGGTGTGACTTATGTTATAAGGAGAACCATCCGGTAAGATTGTGCCCGCGTTTTCTTCAAATGTCTGTTGACTCGCGCTCCGGCTATATAAAAAAGAAGCAGCTATGTCTGAATTGTTTTGCCAGAGGTCACCAGCTACGTGACTGCACAAGCACACACAGCTGCTTTACATGTAAGGGCAGGCACCATACGCTGCTGCATCGCAGCCCCCCAAATTCCGAAAATGCGAGTTCCTCAGCCTCGCCCCCTACACAGCAACCTCCGAGACCCTCCAGCAGAAATGCATCGGCAAGCACCTCAGCGGTGCAAACTTTTTTCGCGTCCGGCACTTCAGCCGTCCTACTGAGCACAGCGATGATTGACGTGTGCCATTTGGGGACGAACTACCGAGCCCGAGCCTTAATCGACTCGGGATCCGAGGCGACGTTCATTTCAGAACGCCTGTTCAACCTCATCAAGTTGCCATTCCGCAACACCCAGACCCAAGTCTCCGGGTTAAATCATTCGGTCTCCGCGAAATCCTCGAAGCTGTGTCACTTCGGGATTCGCTCTCCTACTAAGCCAGGTCTACAGTTCGACACTGAAGCGTACGTCCTTCCGGAGCTCTCAGGCAAACTGCCCTCCTATCCGATCCCTCGGAATTCTTTGAAGGACCTGCCCGCACTCCGCTGGGCAGATCCTACCTTTTTTGAGAGCTCTCAAATTGATGTACTGATCGGGGCTGACATTCTACCATCCATAATGATGGATGGCACCCGACAAAATATTTGCGGCTCGCTCCTGGGCCTAGAAACTATTTTCGGGTGGGTGCTAACGGGGCCGATTTCCAAGGGTAAGCCGAAACGGGTCGCGTCCTTCACGACCCAGGTGCACCAAATAGGCGACCCTGATTCGCTCGACACGCTTCTCAGCAAGTTCTGGGAGGTAGAGGATCTACCAGTAAAGATGGTAAAAGAGTCGGACTCCTATTGTGAAAGGAACTTCCTCCAAACAACAACAAAAGACGCAAGCGGGAGGTACGTGGTGACACTCCCGTTCCGAGACCCCGAGAATACCGGATCCGATTTAGGATATTCAAGGTCCATTGCGTTAGCTCAGTTTCTTAGAAACGAAAATCGTTTAAAAAGAGACTTTCCCTTAAAAGAGCAATATGACAGCGTCATCCAGGAGTACCTGGATCTGCGTCATATGAAAGAAGTTCCGCCGACTCACAATTCTCCCTCGTATCATCTTCCTCATCACGCGGTAGTTAAGCCCGAAAGCACCACTACAAAGCTTCGCGTTGTATTCAACGCTTCAAGTCCGTCGGCAAATGGGACCAGCTTAAATGATATCCTTCATGGTGGTCCAGTCCTACAATCCGATCTAACGATCCAGGTCCTGAAATGGCGTTATTTTCAATACGTCTTCAGTGCAGACATTACGAAAATGTATCGTCAGATATTATAGTCAGAACATAAAACTCCAATATAGCTATATCTTCTTGTGGACTTCACTCTAGCTCTTGTTTTTTTTGGTGAATCCTCCTAGCTATTTTTTCACACTGAATTTTAGCTATATTGTGCTTCATTTAAGCTTTTTTCCAGTTGATTGAAGATCTATTGGGGCCTTATTTCACAAAAATTGGGATTTTTTTTTTTCTTTCGTGCTCCAATCTCCAGATCCCAATTGCAACTTTCTCCCGAATTCCGACGGGATCCTTTGTCCATTCAGATTTGGGTGCCCTCTGTGTCTGGTTCTTTTTCAATTCCACATTTTTTGCGGCGTGCAGGCCTTCTTGACTTCCTTCTCCTAGGGCATAGCTGAGCATGCCCCTAGAGGGAGACAAGAAAAAGACACCCGCACCTGGAAAGGAACAAAAGTTCAACCCGCAATCTCCGCTATCCACTCGCGGTAAGCCAGCACCCAAGTAGGTTAGTCCCAGGGTCAAAACTGCGACTCCCACTCCGAAAGCAAAGGTTTTGCCATCGACCAGTTCGAAGACAACTCCTAGGTTGGTCATTTCCCGACCAGTGACGCGAGCGTCTAGTGAGTCTTCTCTATCGAGAAAATCCGGGAGTCCCTCCGCTGTCGGGACTGATTTCCTCCGCGTCACACGCTCTACCACAAAGAAAATGGCATCCTCTGAGCAGCCAACGCCCGCAAACGCAGCGTTGCATAAATTCATCGCCGTCAGCGATCGCGTAAGCCTTTTCGAAGCGAAGATCAACACTCCTGATCAAGCCTCTCCGTCCCTACACACGTTACAAGTCCGTCTGCAACAGGTGCGAGCCTTATGGGACAAAGTGGAAAGAGAGTACGAAACATGCTCTAACCTAATGGCCCAAGAAGGATCCCTCGACACAGTGCCTATTCTCCAGGCCAAATATGACTACTGCTACTCAGTATACGAGTCATGTGCAGCACAAATTGGCGAAACAATCGACAGAGCAACGCCTCAAGTCGCGCAAGCACCCTCACAGCCGCTAATTTCGTCCGGCTGCCGCTTACCTCCATGCGACACGGAAGTCTTCGATGGCGACCACTCCGATGGCCCACTTTCCGGGACCTATTCACGGCAATTTACGTAAACAACGATGGTTTTGCTTCGGCGTGGGAGGCACTGCGAGATCGGTTCCAAAACAAGCGACTTTTAGTCAACAGCCAGCTCAAGCTCCTTTTTAACTTGATTTCAATTTCGCAAGAATCTGGTCATGCTCTAAAAGAGCTACAATCCACGATTCAGGGGTGCTTAACAGCACTAGCGCATTCCCAGGTATCCACAGAAAACTGGGATTGTCTCTTGGTTTTCCTTTGCGCGAGCAAACTGTCCAAGCAGACCCTGTCCTTATGGGAACAGTCGCTAACTGCCAAATCCAAGATCCCAGCTTGGGAAGAAATTAATGCCTTCCTGAGCGAAAGGTATCGGAGATACCAATCAAATCAATCCTTCGAGTCAAAGGTCAGCACCAAACAGAAAGGGTGTGACTTATGTTATAAGGAGAACCATCCGGTAAGATTGTGCCCGCGTTTTCTTCAAATGTCTGTTGACTCGCGCTCCGGCTATATAAAAAAGAAGCAGCTATGTCTGAATTGTTTTGCCAGAGGTCACCAGCTACGTGACTGCACAAGCACACACAGCTGCTTTACATGTAAGGGCAGGCACCATACGTTGCTGCATCGCAGCCCCCCAAATTCCGAAAATGCGAGTTCCTCAGCCTCGCCCCCTACACAGCAACCTCCGAGACCCTCTAGCAGAAATGCATCGGCAAGCACCTCAGCGGTGCAAACTTTTTTCGCGTCCGGCACTTCAGCCGTCCTACTGAGCACAGCGATGATTGACGTGTGCCATTTGGGGACGAACTACCGATCCCGAGCCTTAATCGACTCGGGATCCGAGGCGACGTTCATTTCAGAACTCCTGTTCAACCTCATCAAGTTGCCATTCCGCAACACCCAGACCCAAGTCTCCGGGTTAAATCATTCGGTCTCCGCGAAATCCTCGAAGCTGTGTCACTTCGGGATTCGCTCTCCTACTAAGCCAGGTCTACAGTTAGACACTGAAGCGTACGTCCTTCCGGAGCTCTCAGGCAAACTGCCCTCCTATCCGATCCCTCGGAATTCTTTGAAGGACCTGCCCGCACTCCGCTGGGCAGATCCTACCTTTTTTGAGAGCTCTCAAATTGATGTACTGATCGGGGCTGACATTCTACCATCCATAATGATGGATGGCACCCGACAAAATATTTGCGGCTCGCTCCTGGGCCTAGAAACTATTTTCGGGTGGGTGCTAACGGGGCCGATTTCCAAGGGTAAGCCGAAACGGGTCGCATCCTTCACGACCCAGGTGCACCAAATAGGCGACCCTGATTCGCTCGACACGCTTCTCAGCAAGTTCTGGGAGGTAGAGGATCTACCAGTAAAGATGGTAAAAGAGTCGGACTCCTATTGTGAAAGGAACTTCCTCCAAACAACAACAAAAGACGCAAGCGGGAGGTACGTGGTGACACTCCCGTTCCGAGACCCCGAGAATACCGGATCCGATTTAGGATATTCAAGGTCCATTGCGTTAGCTCAGTTTCTTAGAAACGAAAATCGTTTAAAAAGAGACTTTCCCTTAAAAGAGCAATATGACAGCGTCATCCAGGAGTACCTGGATCTGGGTCATATGAAAGAAGTTCCGCCGACTCACAATTCTCCCTCGTATCATCTTCCTCATCACGCGGTAGTTAAGCCCGAAAGCACCACTACAAAGCTTCGCGTTGTATTCAACGCTTCAAGTCCGTCGGCAAATGGGACCAGCTTAAATGATATCCTTCATGGTGGTCCAGTCCTACAATCCGATCTAACGATCCAGGTCCTGAAATGGCGTTATTTTCAATACGTCTTCAGTGCAGACATTACGAAAATGTATCGTCAGATATTATAGTCAGAACATAAAACTCCAATATAGCTATATCTTCTTGTGGACTTCACTCTAGCTCTTGTTTTTTTTGGTGAATCCTCCTAGCTATTTTTTCACACTGAATTTTAGCTATATTGTGCTTCATTTAAGCTTTTTTCCAGTTGATTGAAGATCTATTGGGGCCTTATTTCACAAAAATTGGGATTTTTTTTTTTCTTTCGTGCTCCAATCTCCAGATCCCAATTGCAACTTTCTCCCGAATTCCGACGGGATCCTTTGTCCATTCAGATTTGGGTGCCCTCTGTGTCTGGTTCCTTTTCAATTCCACATTTTTTGCGGCGTGCAGGCCTTCTTGACTTCCTTCTCCTAGGGCATAGCTGAGCATGCCCCTAGAGGGAGACAAGAAAAAGACACCCGCACCTGGAAAGGAACAAAAGTTCAACCCGCAATCTCCGCTATCCACTCGCGGTAAGCCAGCACCCAAGTAGGTTAGTCCCAGGGTCAAAACTGCGACTCCCACTCCGAAAGCAAAGGTTTTGCCATCGACCAGTTCGAAGACAACTCCTAGGTTGGTCATTTCCCGACCAGTGACGCGAGCGTCTAGTGAGTCTTCTCTATCGAGAAAATCCGGGAGTCCCTCCGCTGTCGGGACTGATTTCCTCCGCGTCACACGCTCTACCACAAAGAAAATGGCATCCTCTGAGCAGCCAACGCCCGCAAACGCAGCGTTGCATAAATTCATCGCCGTCAGCGATCGCGTAAGCCTTTTCGAAGCGAAGATCAACACTCCTGATCAAGCCTCTCCGTCCCTACACACGTTACAAGTCCGTCTGCAACAGGTGCGAGCCTTATGGGACAAAGTGGAAAGAGAGTACGAAACATGCTCTAACCTAATGGCCCAAGAAGGATCCCTCGACACAGTGCCTATTCTCCAGGCCAAATATGACTACTGCTACTCAGTATACGAGTCATGTGCAGCACAAATTGGCGAAACAATCGACAGAGCAACGCCTCAAGTCGCGCAAGCACCCTCACAGCCGCTAATTTCATCCGGCTGCCGCTTACCTCCATGCGACACGGAAGTCTTCGATGGCGACCACTCCGATGGCCCACTTTCCGGGACCTATTCACGGCAATTTACGTAAACAACGATGGTTTTGCTTCGGCGTGGGAGGCACTGCGAGATCGGTTCCAAAACAAGCGACTTTTAGTCAACAGCCAGCTCAAGCTCCTTTTTAACTTGATTTCAATTTCGCAAGAATCTGGTCATGCTCTAAAAGAGCTACAATCCACGATTCAGGGGTGCTTAAGAGCACTAGCGCATTCCCAGGTATCCACAGAAAACTGGGATTGTCTCTTGGTTTTCCTTTGCGCGAGCAAACTGTCCAAGCAGATCCTGTCCTTATGGGAACAGTCGCTAACTGCCAAATCCAAGATCCCAGCTTGGGAAGAAATTAATGCCTTCCTGAGCGAAAGGTATCGGAGATACCAATCAAATCAATCCTTCGAGTCAAAGGTCAGCACCAAACAGAAAGGGTGTGACTTATGTTATAAGGAGAACCATCCGGTTCAACCTCATTAAGTTGCCATTCCGCAACACCCAGACCCAAGTCTCCGGGTTAAATCATTCGGTCTCCGCGAAATCCTCGAAGCTGTGTCACTTCGGGATTCGCTCTCCTACTAAGCCAGGTCTACAGTTAGACACTGAAGCGTACGTCCTTCCGGAGCTCTCAGGCAAACTGCCCTCCTATCCGATCCCTCGGAATTCTTTGAAGGACCTGCCCGCACTCCGCTGGGCAGATCCTACCTTTTTTGAGAGCTCTCAAATTGATGTACTGATCGGGGCTGACATTCTACCATCCATAATGATGGATGGCACCCGACAAAATATTTGCGGCTCGCTCCTGGGCCTAGAAACTATTTTCGGGTGGGTGCTAACGGGGCCGATTTCCAAGGGTAAGCCGAAACGGGTCGCATCCTTCACGACCCAGGTGCACCAAATAGGCGACCCTGATTCGCTCGACACGCTTCTCAGCAAGTTCTGGGAGGTAGAGGATCTACCAGTAAAGATGGTAAAAGAGTCGGACTCCTATTGTGAAAGGAACTTCCTCCAAACAACAACAAAAGACGCAAGCGGGAGGTACGTGGTGACACTCCCGTTCCGAGACCCCGAGAATACCGGATCCGATTTAGGATATTCAAGGTCCATTGCGTTAGCTCAGTTTCTTAGAAACGAAAATCGTTTAAAAAGAGACTTTCCCTTAAAAGAGCAATATGACAGCGTCATCCAGGAGTACCTGGATCTGGGTCATATGAAAGAAGTTCCGCCGACTCACAATTCTCCCTCGTATCATCTTCCTCATCACGCGGTAGTTAAGCCCGAAAGCACCACTACAAAGCTTCGCGTTGTATTCAACGCTTCAAGTCCGTCGGCAAATGGGACCAGCTTAAATGATATCCTTCATGCTGGTCCAGTCCTACAATCCGATCTAACAATCCAGGTCCTGAAATGACGTTATTTTCAATACGTCTTCAGTGCAGACATTACGAAAATGTATCGTCAGATATTATAG
This sequence comes from Drosophila mauritiana, assembly GCF_004382145.1. Taxonomy (NCBI): domain Eukaryota; kingdom Metazoa; phylum Arthropoda; class Insecta; order Diptera; family Drosophilidae; genus Drosophila; species Drosophila mauritiana. Next base: position 213,007 of record NW_022881549.1, read on the forward strand.
TCAGAACATAAAACTCCAATATAGCTATATCTTCTTGTGGACTTCACTCTAGCTGTTGTTTTTTTTTTGTGAATCCTCCTAGCTATTTTTTCACACTGAATTTTAGCTATATTGTGCTTCATTTAAGCTTTTTTCCAGTTGATTGAAGATCTATTGGGGCCTTATTTCACAAAAATTGGGATTTTTTTTTTTCTTTCGTGCTCCAATCTCCAGATCCCAATTGCAACTTTCTCCCGAATTCCGACGGGATCCTTTGTCCATTCAGATTTGGGTGCCCTCTGTGTCTGGTTCCTTTTCAATTCCACATTTTTTGCGGCGTGCAGGCCTTCTTGACTTCCTTCTCCTAGGGCATAGCTGAGCATGCCCCTAGAGGGAGACAAGAAAAAGACACCCGCACCTGGAAAGGAACAAAAGTTCAACCCGCAATCTCCGCTATCCACTCGCGGTAAGCCAGCACCCAAGTAGGTTAGTCCCAGGGTCAAAACTGCGACTCCCACTCCGAAAGCAAAGGTTTTGCCATCGACCAGTTCGAAGACAACTCCTAGGTTGGTCATTTCCCGACCAGTGACGCGAGCGTCTAGTGAGTCTTCTCTATCGAGAAAATCCGGGAGTCCCTCCGCTGTCGGGACTGATTTCCTCCGCGTCACACGCTCTACCACAAAGAAAATGGCATCCTCTGAGCAGCCAACGCCCGCAAACGCAGCGTTGCATAAATTCATCGCCGTCAGCGATCGCGTAAGCCTTTTCGAAGCGAAGATCAACACTCCTGATCAAGCCTCTCCGTCCCTACACACGTTACAAGTCCGTCTGCAACAGGTGCGAGCCTTATGGGACAAAGTGGAAAGAGAGTACGAAACATGCTCTAACCTAATGGCCCAAGAAGGATCCCTCGACACAGTGCCTATTCTCCAGGCCAAATATGACTACTGCTACTCAGTATACGAGTCATGTGCAGCACAAATTGGCGAAACAATCGACAGAGCAACGCCTCAAGTCGCGCAAGCACCCTCAAAGCCGCTAATTTCGTCCGGCTGCCGCTTACCTCCATGCGACACGGAAGTCTTCGATGGCGACCACTCCGATGGCCCACTTTCCGGGACCTATTCACGGCAATTTACGTAAACAACGATGGTTTTGCTTCGGCGTGGGTGGCACTGCGAGATCGGTTCCAAAACAAGCGACTTTTAGTCAACAGCCAGCTCAAGCTCCTTTTTAACTTGATTTCAATTTCGCAAGAATCTGGTCATGCTCTAAAAGAGCTACAATCCACGATTCAGGGGTGCTTAACAGCACTAGCGCATTCCCAGGTATCCAAAGAAAACTGGGATTGTCTCTTGGTTTTCCTTTGCGCGAGCAAACTGTCCAAGCAGACCCTGTCCTTATGGGAACAGTCGCTAACTGCCAAATCCAAGATCCCAGCTTGGGAAGAAATTAATGCCTTCCTGAGCGAAAGGTATCGGAGATACCAATCAAATCAATCCTTCGAGTCAAAGGTCAGCACCAAACAGAAAGGGTGTGACTTATGTTATAAGGAGAACCATCCGGTAAGATTGTGCCCGCGTTTTCTTCAAATGTCTGTTGACTCGCGCTCCGGCTATATAAAAAAGAAGCAGCTATGTCTGAATTGTTTTGCCAGAGGTCACCAGCTACGTGACTGCACAAGCACACACAGCTGCTTTACATGTAAGGGCAGGCACCATACGTTGCTGCATCGCAGCCCCCCAAATTCCGAAAATGCGAGTTCCTCAGCCTCGCCCCCTACACAGCAACCTCCGAGACCCTCTAGCAGAAATGCATCGGCAAGCACCTCAGCGGTGCAAACTTTTTTCGCGTCCGGCACTTCAGCCGTCCTACTGAGCACAGCGATGATTGACGTGTGCCATTTGGGGACGAACTACCGATCCCGAGCCTTAATCGACTCGGGATCCGAGGCGACGTTCATTTCAGAACTCCTGTTCAACCTCATCAAGTTGCCATTCCGCAACACCCAGACCCAAGTCTCCGGGTTAAATCATTCGGTCTCCGCGAAATCCTCGAAGCTGTGTCACTTCGGGATTCGCTCTCCTACTAAGCCAGGTCTACAGTTAGACACTGAAGCGTACGTCCTTCCGGAGCTCTCAGGCAAACTGCCCTCCTATCCGATCCCTCGGAATTCTTTGAAGGACCTGCCCGCACTCCGCTGGGCAGATCCTACCTTTTTTGAGAGCTCTCAAATTGATGTACTGATCGGGGCTGACATTCTACCATCCATAATGATGGATGGCACCCGACAAAATATTTGCGGCTCGCTCCTGGGCCTAGAAACTATTTTCGGGTGGGTGCTAACGGGGCCGATTTCCAAGGGTAAGCCGAAACGGGTCGCATCCTTCACGACCCAGGTGCACCAAATAGGCGACCCTGATTCGCTCGACACGCTTCTCAGCAAGTTCTGGGAGGTAGAGGATCTACCAGTAAAGATGGTAAAAGAGTCGGATTCCTATTGTGAAAGGAACTTCCTCCAAACAACAACAAAAGACGCAAGCGGGAGGTACGTGGTGACACTCCCGTTCCGAGACCCCGAGAATACCGGATCCGATTTAGGATATTCAAGGTCCATTGCGTTAGCTCAGTTTCTTAGAAACGAAAATCGTTTAAAAAGAGACTTTCCCTTAAAAGAGCAATATGACAGCGTCATCCAGGAGTACCTGGATCTGGGTCATATGAAAGAAGTTCCGCCGACTCACAATTCTCCCTCGTATCATCTTCCTCATCACGCGGTAGTTAAGCCCGAAAGCACCACTACAAAGCTTCGCGTTGTATTCAACGCTTCAAGTCCGTCGGCAAATGGGACCAGCTTAAATGATATCCTTCATGCTGGTCCAGTCCTACAATCCGATCTAACGATCCAGGTCCTGAAATGGCGTTATTTTCAATACGTCTTCAGTGCAGACATTACGAAAATGTATCGTCAGATATTATAGTCAGAACATAAAACTCCAATATAGAATATATTCTTGTGGACTTCACTCTAGCTCTTGTTTTTTTTGGTGAATCCTCCTAGCTATTTTTTCACACTGAATTTTAGCTATATTGTGCTTCATTTAAGCTTTTTTCCAGTTGATTGAAGATCTATTGGGGCCTTATTTCACAAAAATTGGGATTTTTTTTTTCTTTCGTGCTCCAATCTCCAGATCCCAATTGCAACTTTCTCCCGAATTCCGACGGGATCCTTTGTCCATTCAGATTTGGGTGCCCTCTGTGTCTGGTTCCTTTTCAATTCCACATTTTTTGCGGCGTGCAGGCCTTCTTGACTTCCTTCTCCTAGGGCATAGCTGAGCATGCCCCTAGAGGGAGACAAGAAAAAGACACCCGCACCTGGAAAGGAACAAAAGTTAAACCCGCAATCTCCGCTATCCACTCGCGGTAAGCCAGCACCCAAGTAGGTTAGTCCCAGGGTCAAAACTGCGACTCCCACTCCGAAAGCAAAGGTTTTGCCATCGACCAGTTCGAAGACAACTCCTAGGTTGGTCATTTCCCGACCAGTGACGCGAGCGTCTAGTGAGTCTTCTCTATCGAGAAAATCCGGGAGTCCCTCCGCTGTCGGGACTGATTTCCTCCGCGTCACACGCTCTACCACAAAGAAAATGGCATCCTCTGAGCAGCCAACGCCCGCAAACGCAGCGTTGCATAAATTCATCGCCGTCAGCGATCGCGTAAGCCTTTTCGAAGCGAAGATCAACACTCCTGATCAAGCCTCTCCGTCCCTACACACGTTACAAGTCCGTCTGCAACAGGTGCGAGCCTTATGGGACAAAGTGGAAAGAGAGTACGAAACATGCTCTAACCTAATGGCCCAAGAAGGATCCCTCGACACAGTGCCTATTCTCCAGGCCAAATATGACTACTGCTACTCAGTATACGAGTCATGTGCAGCACAAATTGGCGAAACAATCGACAGAGCAACGTCTCAAGTCGCGCAAGCACCCTCACAGCCGCTAATTTCGTCCGGCTGCCGCTTACCTCCATGCGACACGGAAGTCTTCGATGGCGACCACTCCGATGGCCCACTTTCCGGGACCTATTCACGGCAATTTACGTAAACAACGATGGTTTTGCTTCGGCGTGGGAGGCACTGCGAGATCGGTTCCAAAACAAGCGACTTTTAGTCAACAGCCAGCTCAAGCTCCTTTTTAACTTGATTTCAATTTCGCAAGAATCTGGTCATGCTCTAAAAGAGCTACAATCCACGATTCAGGGGTGCTTAACAGCACTAGCGCATTCCCAGGTATCCACAGAAAACTGGGATTGTCTCTTGGTTTTCCTTTGCGCGAGCAAACTGTCCAAGCAGACCCTGTCCTTATGGGAACAGTCGCTAACTGCCAAATCCAAGATCCCAGCTTGGGAAGAAATTAATGCCTTCCTGAGCGAAAGGTATCGGAGATACCAATCAAATCAATCCTTCGAGTCAAAGGTCAGCACCAAACAGAAAGGGTGTGACTTATGTTATAAGGAGAACCATCCGGTAAGATTGTGCCCGCGTTTTCTTCAAATGTCTGTTGACTCGCGCTCCGGCTATATAAAAAAGAAGCAGCTATGTCTGAATTGTTTTGCCAGAGGTCACCAGCTACGTGACTGCACAAGCACACACAGCTGCTTTACATGTAAGGGCAGGCACCATACGCTGCTGCATCGCAGCCCCCCAAATTCCGAAAATGCGAGTTCCTCAGCCTCGCCCCCTACACAGCAACCTCCGAGACCCTCCAGCAGAAATGCATCGGCAAGCACCTCAGCGGTGCAAACTTTTTTCGCGTCCGGCACTTCAGCCGTCCTACTGAGCACAGCGATGATTGACGTGTGACATTTGGGGACGAACTACCGAGCCCGAGCCTTAATCGACTCGGGATCCGAGGCGACGTTCATTTCATAACGCCTGTTCAACCTCATCAAGTTGCCATTCCGCAACACCCAGACCCAAGTCTCCGGGTTAAATCGTTCGGTCTCCGCGAAATCCTCGAAGCTGTGTCACTTCGGGATTCGCTCTCCTACTAAGCCAGGTCTACAGTTAGACACTGAAGCGTACGTCCTTCCGGAGCTCTCAGGCAAACTGCCCTCCTATCCGATCCCTCGGAATTCTTTGAAGGACCTGCCCGCACTCCGATGGGCAGATCCTACCTTTTTTGAGAGCTCTCAAATTGATGTACTGATCGGGGCTGACATTCTACCATCCATAATGATGGATGGCACCCGATAAAATATTTGCGGTTCGCTCCTGGGCCTAGAAACTATTTTCGGGTGGGTGCTAACGGGGCCGATTTCCAAGGGTAAGCCGAAACGGGTCGCATCCTTCACGACCCAGGTGCACCAAATAGGCGACCCTGATTCGCTCGACACGCTTCTCAGCAAGTTCTGGGAGGTAGAGGATCTACCAGTAAAGATGGTAAAAGAGTCGGACTCCTATTGTGAAAGGAACTTCCTCCAAACAACAACAAAAGACGCAAGCGGGAGGTACGTGGTGACACTCCCGTTCCGAGACCCCGAGAATACCGGATCCGATTTAGGATATTCAAGGTCCATTGCGTTAGCTCAGTTTCTTAGAAACGAAAATCGTTTAAAAAGAGACTTTCCCTTAAAAGAGCAATATGACAGCGTCATCCAGGAGTACCTGGATCTGGGTCATATGAAAGAAGTTCCGCCGACTCACAATTCTCCCTCGTATCATCTTCCTCATCACGCGGTAGTTAAGCCCGAAAGCACCACTACAAAGCTTCGCGTTGTATTCAACGCTTCAAGTCCGTCGGCAAATGGGACCAGCTTAAATGATATCCTTCATGCTGGTCCAGTCCTACAATCCGATCTAACGATCCAGGTCCTGAAATGGAGTTATTTTCAATACGTCTTCAGTGCAGACATACCAAAACATACCCCGTTTCAAAGAATTCTGTTCCGAAACAAGGAAGGAGATATCCAAAACTTTGAACTAAAAACAGTTACCTTCGGGGTCAACTGCGCCCCCTTCCTCGCCATTCGAGTCTTGCAACAGCTGGCAGAGGATATCCAAGTGCCATTTCCAAATGCCAGCCGCATCATCCAGCAGCACATGTACGTCGACGACGTTCTGGCAGGGGCGAATTCCGTAAACGAAGCCCAAAGTTCAATTCGAGAGTTGCAAGCAGCCCTAAGTGCCTCCGGGTTTCCGCTAAGAAAGTGGACCTCGAACAACAAAAGCGTCCTTAAAGACGTCCCGGCCGAACACCACCTTCATAGCGAGTTCCTCGACATCGATGCTGAAAGCACGGCCAAGACGCTCGGTATTCGGTGGAGGGCAAAGTCCGACGAATTCTATTTCGTTCCCCCCGACATAGTTGTGGAACCCTCCTATACAAAGCGAGAAGTTTTGTCCCAAATCGCTAGGTTGTTCGATCCTGCCGGGTGGCTCGCGCCGTTCATAATCCGTTCAAAAATGTTCATGCAGGAGATTTGGTTGCAAAACTTAGGCTGGGACGATAAGCTTCCCACTGAAATGAGTCAGCGGTGGCAATCGTTTTTAGACGAGTATTCCGACCTCAACCAGATCCGCGTTCCGAGATGGATCTGCTACCAGCCTGAGGTAATCATAGAGCACCACGGTTTCTGTGACGCTGTTAACCGAAATGGTGACAGCAATCCTTCCGCACATGCCCTCCGCCAGTTCAGATATCCGCTGCTGGACAGATTCCACAATCGTCTTAGCCTGGCTACGAAAGCCTGCGTGCAACTGGACCACATTTGTGGCCAACAGAGTTGCCAAGATCACGCAGGCGACGCCAGTCGACTGTTGGGCACACGTTCGCTCAGAACAAAACTCCGCCGATCTAGCCAGTCGAGGCGTATCCCTACATGAATTGGCAGGAAACCATCTCTGGTGGCACGGACCAGAGTGGCTGCAAGGGCCACGAGAGCTATGGCCAGCACAAAGCGACACTCTTCCAGTGACAGAGCTAGAGCAGCGCGCGGTCAAAGTGCATTTTGTCAAGGCCCCGTCTATCGACTTTCTCGAACGTTTCTCCAAATTGGACAAGGCCCTGCGAGTTCTGGTCTATGTTCAACGCTTCCTTAAACGCTGCCGCAAAGGTTCGTTCTTACCCAATTCACGCCCTACAAGTGAAGAGATCCGAGAGGCAGAACGAACTCTGACCTCCATTGCGCAGCGCAGAGCATATGGCCAAGAGCTTCAGCATCTGACCAAGAAAAGGCCTCTTCCAGTGTCAAGTCCTTTGGTGAATTTCTTCCCGTTCATCCCACCAGGGGCTCCACATATGGGGGGATTGTGGGAAGCAGGGGTGAAAAGCTTCAAAACCCTGTTCCTTAAATCGACGTCAGTCCGCAAATATACATTTGAGGAGCTGGCGACGCTTCTCGCTAAGATTGAGGCTTGCCTCAACTCTAGACCCCTCCCCCCTATGTCCGAAGATCCCTCAGATTTGCTGGCCCTCACACCAGGCCATTTCCTTATTGGAGGGCCGTTGCTTTCCACGGCGGAACCCGTGATAAAGGGCGAAGCCAAGTCGATAATAAATCGATGGCAACACCTCAAGGCACAAAATCAGCAGTTTAGTGCACGGTGGAAAGAGGAGTATCTTAAAGAACTCCATAAACGAAACAAATGGCAATTTCCGACCAGGAACCTCCAAGCCGACGATATGGTAGTTGTCAAGGAGGACAATCTACCACCGAACGAATGGCGGCTCGGCAGAATCGTTTCTGCCTTTCCAGGAGCCGACGACCGCATTCGAGTCGTTGAGATCCGTACGTCTCGCGGCACAATAAAACGCCCTGTCCACAAAGTTATTCTGCTACCGATGGAGGACAAAGAGTCCTCCGTTCCTAGGGATTAGGGCACTTCCCCCATTCCGGGGCCCAAATAGTAGTCGGCTCATACTAAGCTTTTTCATTTCTTTTATTGGCAGACTTACTCACTTCCTCCAATAATGGCTCCTCGTCCTCGTGCCACCCAGTCGTTGGACGTACTCGAGGTATTAAATCCTACCGCTGCCGAGTCTGCTCTGGAATCCATCCTCTTCGGAAGTGCAAGAGGTTCCACAAACTGAGCGCTGAAAAGCGCCTTCGGGCAGTACTTATTAATAAGTACTGCTCGAACTGCCTCGCCCATCAGCACTCAGGAGGAGACTGCCGCAGCCAAGAGGGATGCAAGAAGTGTGGAGGAGACCACCACACTCTACTCTACATGCCCGAGGTCCTCTCCGCTCCGACCCCGGCAGCGCTACCAGCTCCGACGCGCAGAGAGCGCCTTCCCGCTGCACATCGTCCGGTCCGGATTTCCCGCACTCCGCCACCAGCCCCAGTCGCCAACAATCGCCCGCGTCCGAAGGTCTCCGTCGCGTCTCCGGCGGTGGCAACGGGGCAGCAGAAGGCTGTCCCCATACTGCCTACAGCCATCGTCGTGCTGGACACGGGCTCGAAGACCTTCGAGACCGGGGCCATGATCGACCCATGCATGCCGGTGAGCAGCATCGACCGGTCGTTAGCGGCTGCGTTCCGGCTGCCCATCACTCGGCTGGGAGGCAACGAGGTCTGCTCGGTGACACTCCGGTCCCGAACAAGCACCTTCCGACTCAACGTCGTCCTGAAGATCGAACCCAGCCTAAGGATCCGGACACCCATCCGAGCTCTGAGCGACGCCGCCAGGGCCAAGTTTGACGGTGTTCGTCTCGCGGACGAGCGCTTCCACCGGCCGGCCTCCATCTCCCTCGTGTTGGGATCAGATGTATATGCCAATTTGATCCAACCGGGGTTCCTAAGAATTGAGGATGGGTTGCCCGTCGCACAGAACACGGTGTTCGGATGGACCGTTTCTGGAGCATGGACGGAATGAAGAGGCCGATCCTGCTGTCTCGCCGGCCAGGGATACCCTTGCCTACGCAAGGGGGGTAGAATGTTCACGCCTGAAGGTCGCAAACAGTTGAGCGGCAGTGTAAGCGGCCAATGCTTGTACTCAAAGCTCCTCCACGGCTCGCAAGCACCGCTGCCCGCGCTTTCCTTCTCTTCTCTCGCTCTCCTCCCTTCCCGCAAGGTATTCACCACTCCGCGGTCCCGCGGTATTTCCAATGTTAGTTTTAAACGAGCCTTAATTTACAAGTGCGAGAATAAAGTGCAAAATTCGAAGTCGATCCCGGACGTTTAATTTCTGGGGGAATCAACCGCAGCAGCCGCAACCACAATCATTTCCGCCCACTTCAGTTCACGAGGAAATAA